>NW_010297698.1:0-1881 GCF_000700745.2 Antrostomus carolinensis | reverse complement strand
CCCAACAGGGAAGCCAAGCTGCCTGAGGCAATGTGCGCAACCCCATTTACTGAATCACATTGTTCAGGGTGAGACAGAGAACCCTACTCTGTCTGATTCCAAAAGAAGGTTACCCAAAAAACTGATCAGTCCCTCCTCCCTGCAAGATTTTACCTTCATTTGGCTCAGTTGAGCCCTGGACCCTGTGATCCTGGGGCTGTAGGGTCTCTGGGGCTGGGTCCATCTCACTGACAGGGACTGTGACCTCAACCTCAGAGCTCCAGATAATCATGGTGAGTCCAAAAAGAAGGACACAGGAAACCCTTGGCTGGCACTGGTCACTCAAACAACCCCTTGCTCAGCCTTACCTCCCCAGTCCTGCTTGTAGGGTATGTAGGATGTCTGGGGATGCAGGAACCCAACAAGCCTATGCTGGACTGTGTCCTGGCAAGTCCAGCTGGGCTTGAGAAAGGCCAATTGGATGAAGGATATAAACAGTTATGGTAACTCCTGAGCTGTAAGGCAGGCAGGGAGAGGCAGGTTATCAGTACCTCTTCACAGCAGAAGAAACTGAGGCATCAGGAAAGGTTGGTCTTGGGGTTTTCCTGGGGTTTCCTGAACTGAGTCAGCAAAATAAATGCAGCGATCTTATTACTTACAGTTATGTCCCATGGCAAACTGTATCCCTGTCCTACAGGGATGCTACAGTCTAATGTGACTGATCAGCTGTGCCCCAGTCAACTCCATGCACCGCAGGGAGCTGCTTGACCCACTGCACCACACTGCCTTGCTAAAAGCTTCCTCTCCTTTGCTTTGCAGGGTCATTCCACTGTGGGGGGAAATCACTTTGCATTGTGTACCAGGCTGTACTGAGGGCCGCAGTGCTAAGGGAACTGACCACTCCCTGCCCATGGGAGGGAGATACCACGGGAGAGCAACTCCTGCAGCTGCTCCTGCCAGATTTGATGCACTTTGGAAGAAGGGTCCCTCAATTGCACAGGGGTTAAATTAGCAACCTGACCCCTCCTAAACCACTCTGCTGCATTTTGTGCAAATCAGAGTAAAATCATTCTCTCCGAGGGCTCCAGCCCTGTCTCCATGTAAGGCAGGTCCACACATCTTGCCATTTCTCATTTAGTCCTCGTTCTTCCCCCTAAACCCTGGTGAAAGCCGGAAGCCATATTTCTGCTGCTGCCTGCGCAGGAGAACCTGTCCCAGGGACAGCAAGGATGCTGAGCCCATCTAGTGGTGAGCTTGAGAAGAAACACCTACCCCTTGACTCACCCTGGAAAAGTCTCAGAGAAAGAAGGCAAGAGGAGCCAGCTAGGACTGTGCAGCCAGATGCAGGCATGGGCCTGTGGAGTGGAAAGCCTCGCTGATCTCTTCAACACCCCTTCACTCACACACCCATCGTGCAGCTGCTGGCAACCATTCGCCACCTTGCTGTGCTCTCTGTTTTGCACAGGGTTGTGCCAGCAACCACCAACCTGACACAGCTTTAGCAAAATGCTGCAGTGCTCTGCTCAACAGAGATGTCCCTACCTGTTTGGTAGGGAAAAGCTCCTTCCTCTTGAAACCTCTTCACATCCATCCTCATGTTCCTTGCACACTTTGCGGGTCTTTATGTTCATCTCCAGCTCCATCCCTGCACAAAGATGCAGCCTTAGGAAGGAGCCCGATTTCAGGGAGCCCGTAATGGAGCTCGGCCACACCAGGTGGTCTTCTGCCACTGTGAAGAGAGGGGATTGAAATGCTGCCTGCACTGCCCATTCTGCAACAGTGACCACACAGCTGGTGTTCATGCATCTCCTGAAAGCCACCCCCCTCCCAGCCCAGGCACCCTCCTGTCCCACTGCCGGGCTCCCTCAGGGTTTAAAATCATAGAATCCCAGACTGGTTTGG
>NW_010297697.1:0-3464 GCF_000700745.2 Antrostomus carolinensis | reverse complement strand
GGTTGGAACTGGATGATCTTTAAGATCCCTTTCAACACAAACCATTCTATGAAATGCAAACCAGTGCGTATTCCTCTGTAATCCCCCCTCCCCCCCCCCCCGTTCTTCCTGCCATACACAAAGACTATATATATAATAGTAAATGAAACAGGACTGGGACTCAAGCACAAGGACTGGCCCTTTTGGCCACTCTGTTAAGTTTGTGGGATACTTCCTGGAATGAGTTTGGGGCAGTCCAACTAGACCAGGCCTGGTCATGGTTCAGAGTTTAGCGCAAGCTGAGTGCTCTTCGGAATAGGCATTTGCATTGGTTAGAAGAAATTTGGTGAATGGATGTGAGTTGTGTGGGACAGCTGTTCTCAGGGCCAGAGACAGGTTGTTGGCCCTATTGTATTTGGTTTGTAGGTGTAAGTTGAGATGTTGATAATGTCAAATCCCTTTCATTTGTTCTTCTGCTGTCAGGTTTGAACAGCTCCACATCATGAGACTACTTCCCTCATCATATGCTTTCCCTCTCTGTTCTCCACAAAGCAGCTTTCATGCTACAGTCATGACTTTTTTCTTCTTTTGCTCTTGAGTGCACTTTAGGTGATTCTTTCCACCCTATTTCCCTGAGCTGCCATGTTTGCTGCTCCCTCCTTAAAACCTCAGTTATTCTGTGTTATTTGATAAATGATTCAGAAGTGCTGCAATTTGAAGGAATAGTTTAAAAAGCAAAGCACATACAATCTCTCTCCTAGTTTCATAATTTTTTCCCCTCTTCCCTTACCTGTGCACACTCCAACATGGTTTTATGTTTGCTGTATTTTAGATTCTAATTTCCTTAGGCAGGAAACATCTGTGCCTTGTTCTGGACTATTTTTAATGAGTAATGGTAATTGATGATAGAACTGCTTGCTTTTCAGAAGCTTCTGCTGATCTTTCTAAAGACATAATGCAACTAATGGCCACAGAGTTGTCCATACAGAACTAGGACGAGATAAGGTTGGTTTTGCGTTGGAAGCAGATAACAGAGAAATGGGATGTTAGAGAAGAGTTTCAAATGGTACTACATGCAGAAAACAGTCTTGCTGCTTCTAATTTACTCTTCCTCCAAAAATACCGAATTTCTGTTATTTATTGCAGAAAATTAAAAAGAAAGATCGAAAATAAAATAAATTAAAGGTAATTTTGATTTTAAATTACATCTTCAGAATCAGTAAGTCATAGAGTAAGGTGCTCATAAACATTATGCTTGTTTCTGTTGACTGCCATCAAGCTGTTAACACAAGTGAAAAGCCACTCAAATGTCCTTGCAGACAGTAGCTAAAGAGAGCTTCTTTTGTTGGGTGTCATCACAGTGCCTGTAGAGTACACACACAAAAGGAAAGTGATGGAGCCTCACCCCATTACATTGTTGAGTTTCCTGGATTGTGAACCCAGGGCTAATCTCACTGTTTGTACATCAGAGGAATAGTCCAGAAGCTGTGGAGTTTATGCATGCTTAAAGCTGCCGATGTTGTACTGGAGATTTAAAATTTCAAACTGTTCAAGTTGATGATGGGCAGTATGTGCAAGATACAATGCTGTCCACGGCATATTTTTTTTAGCAGTGTTTGTCTGTGGCCGGGATGACAGGATTTAAAGGAGTTAAGGGCCTCTGAAATATAAACAAACCAGAAGAATATACATGGCAGCACAAGGGAACAGAAAATCCACCAAACTTAGCTATTGAAATATATGGTTTTTTCTTAATCTCTTTAGGTTTGTTGGAATGTACATGCATAACAGATCTCTATCTATAGAAATAGTTTTCAACATTGCATCTGCCCATGCTAAGAGATTCTTAAAAATTATCCACTCTAAAGTCAGCCTGGGGCTCAGCACAGAAACTGCTCAATTCTGAACCCAGCATCTATCAGTATTAGCTTGGTCAAGTTATTTATGTCAAGTAGAATGCCCATTGTTCAGTATCTTGTACCACTTTAAAAAAATCATTCCAAAGTCACAGATTTCTGGGAATATAGTTATCCATTTTTGTTTAGGTGATAAAGTTTGTTAAATATGGTTTAAAAATAGTCTTAAATAGTCAAAATTGGAAAAATAAAACCTGACTTTCTGTGCTTATGTTTCTACAGATAAAATTGTGTTACGCTGTACACTGCTGCCTGGTAATATTTCTGTCAGGATTTGTATAGGATCTGGCATGAATATTTAATTTATATCTGCCTAAACTGACTAGAATATGGAAAACTCTGTATCCAAACTGCTCTCAGGATGTTTAGGGAGAGGGATGAACTTTTCAGATGTTTGTGCTGCATGTGTAATGAATCCAGAAAAGTGCTGCGAGAACTGACCAGCTGCTCAGGTGGTTTTGTCCTGACAGTGAATGAATGCGGCATCTGTACATCCTTCTCTGCGTAGTTAGCAATTCCTGTGTTCACTTTGGAGCCAAAGTTGTGCTTCAAGGAGATTTTTTTATTTGAAATGAGTTGCTAGGACACCTTGTGTAGAGTGAGAAATAGAGCTTTGAATAAAATCTTCCTTATGACAGTACCTGGAAGATACAACAGGAAGTCCTGAAAATTGTCAAATAATTTGAACGAGCTACTCTAGAAGCTCTTGATAATCTGTATTGCTCTGAGAAGACAAAAAGGAGTTAAATGGAAATAGATTTTTCTGTTAATTTTTTAGTTAACAATTGTCTTTATGTTTAAGATGAGAAAATAGATTTTTAAGAAGTTTTATTCTTGAACTGTAAATATATTTGGTTTAATTTTGTCATCACTATGAACTTGCCAGTTTCTTGGGGTAGGGATGGGAAGAAAATTCTTTGACTTGCAGTGTGCTACTGAAATTAAGAACAAGCATATTTTATAAGTCTTACATCGACTGGCCAGTCTGTCTTTTAGTATATTCTTCAAGTCAAGGTAATGGACAAGAAAAAAATACAATGTATTACATACTTCATGATTGCTGATTGAAAAATACATTAAGAGGTCTTTCCTACCTCTCAAAATGTCTGACAGTCAGCTGGCTTGGATGTTTCCGAACTTGTTTGACGTCAGACTGTGCCCTGTATCTGTTGTTTGTATCTGGAGTGGTTGGCTTCTCTCTTTCAAGAACAGTAAAAAAAAGTGAAGACAGATAACTCAAATTCTGTGCTACCAGAGTCCTATTAAAATTTCATGAATTTCTAGTATCTAGGAGACCAAGGAATGGCAATGCAGGTATTCTAAGGCATTAAGTTAGCCCGGAGAATACACTGCTGCCAGAACTATGTTTTTCCTTAGAAGAAAATGGTGTTGTGTTTCTCTGTAGTGCAAAGGTAAAGTAAGGTTCTTTTCTCTGTAAGTTGAGCAGGGAAATGTACATTTTTGCCACTTCTATTACAAAGACTATGAAGACTTTAGCAAGAACCTTATACTTCAGCATCAGCATTTAAAGAAATACTTAGAATCACAGAATCATAGAACGGTTAGGGT
>NW_010297696.1:0-5509 GCF_000700745.2 Antrostomus carolinensis | reverse complement strand
GCCCCTCACCTTCCCCGGGCGCCGGTGGGGCGCGGGCAGGGGAGTTGCCGTGCCCGCTCCGGCGGGAGCTGGGGATGCCCCGGTGCTAACGAGAGGGGAACGGGCGGCTGCCCGCGGGACACGGACTCGTCCTCGGATTTCCCCCCATCCTTGAGAAGCGGAGACCCGCAGGTGAGGGGAGCTCCCCCAGGCAGCTTCCAAGGGTGCCCCGCAGCCTGCGGGAGCCCCGGGGCTGCGTCGGGGTTTCTTACACGTGTCAGGAAACAGGTTGACAGAGGGAAGCTCTGGTGCATCAACTCCATAAGCGTTTTGGACCCTTCCTTTAGGGAAGGAAAAGAAAAAACCCTCAAGTCGCACCCAAATCCAGTACAGGCACTCCTTAAGTGGGTGTGCAGGAGGCACTCTGCGTGAGAAGCAGACAATTTTTCCCCTGCCTTCCCCATCCCCAACGTGCAATTCTCCACTCTATCCCCGGGCACAGAAATCTCGACAATGAGATTTCCTTACCCAACAGGCCAGTGCAGGACTCTCAGAGCCACCCTCAGTGCCATTTTCTTTGCGCTGGCCGAGGGCCGCTTAAACTTGA
This sequence comes from Antrostomus carolinensis, assembly GCF_000700745.2. Lineage (NCBI taxonomy): Eukaryota > Metazoa > Chordata > Aves > Caprimulgiformes > Caprimulgidae > Antrostomus > Antrostomus carolinensis. The sequence goes on along the minus strand of NW_010297696.1, from coordinate 4,923 downwards.
CCAGGAGAACGCCATCCCATCCAGCACTACCCAACAGAAGCCCATCTCCCGTTGTTAAGTGCTTATTTTCCTCACGTTTTCTCAGCTACATTGATTTGTTTCCTACTGCAAAGAAAAAGTACACTTTCTCTCAGTGCCAACTCCAAACAGCTCTTGCTGTGGAAACTAAAGCTTCTCTCCAGCTCAAAGCACCAAACCCAATAGTGGCTTAAAATTGGCCCCTGTGAATGCTGAGGATGAAACCACGGAGTGCAGGAAGGAGAGCACGCCGGATCAGCCTGGTCCTGCATTGCACCCTGAAGCCACTTTATAAGCAATAAATGTGCCCCTGTGCTACCAGGGGACCCTCTGGTATCTGAAACCCTCTGTGTGCATTTGCTAGTGACTTAACAGAAAATGTTCCATTTCAAGGTTGGATTTAAAACATGCTGCCCCATGGTGTTGCCTATATTAGTATACTTTCAGTGTAATAAGGTACTGCTCATACCCAAAACATTTGCATGTTGACTGACTGCAAATAATGGTTTTCTTTCATGCTTGACATGCCTACTATGCATAGCTGGTGATCCTAAAAAAAGCCTTTAGATTTAAAGTGAAGTAAAAACAGTAGGAAAGAATCTTGTTTGAAATGACAGCTGCTTTTCATGCTAGAGGGAACTCTTTTAACTCTGTAAGACTGTTTTCCAAAAGAATGAGATGGGTTCAACTAGTCTTGCTGAATTCTTCATGGCTGTCTTCTGTTGTTTTTCTGTTCTTAAATACTTTCTGTGATCCAGTTGCATAGAGGGAAGTTGACATAGAAAGCTTAACAAGTCGAAAAGAACAGTCTATGTTATTTATTGAGCACTGAAGTGTTTTCTCACAAAATGTTTGTTCCTTTGGTCACAAAGGTAGCCTTCGTTCTCCATTTAGGCTGTTTATATGTAAATATCGCAATTAAAATGACAGTCCAGTATCACTATTCAATTTATGCCACTTTGCTATGGATGGTCTCTATGCAATCGTATCAGAAAAGCTGTGAACAGAAGATTCTGTAATCACAATCATACTCATGTAGTTTTATGGAAACCTTGTAATCTCCAAATCTTATTTCCTAAGGAATCCCTGTGAAGTATGCCTTTAAGAAAGACTTTGTCAGGATAGAGAAAAGCTGTATCGTTGTCATTAATCTTGAAAAAAGAGGAACTTATTTCTGTCTTGTTTTTGGTGATGCTGTGCACTACAGGAATAAAGAAAACAATAGGAATCAATAGTTGGAAGGTCTGGAATGTCACTCATTAGCCACCCAGATTTTCTGTTAGTTTTTCTTCAGATGTGTGAGTAAGGCAGGTGTTAGCAGCAAGAAACAGAACGGTTAAACAAAGATGGAAATATATTCCTCTTAGTTTTATCTGCTTGTAATGGATCATGTTCTATCTGTAATATATCATGTTATGTCTGCAGAGTTGTTGATAGATCCTTCCTGGAAATATCTGATTTGAAAAGAAGCAGAAAAGAAAAAAATGAAACAATAGGAAGTCACTTAGGCCTTCTTATTTCTTTATCAATAATGAAGAGCTGTAATTTGAAGTTTGCAAGTGGAGGGGGAAAGCAAAGGGACACTTCAAATGCTGTTGATACACACAGTGTAAGAAAGACAGATTCAACTATAGTCCAGGTATATGCAGTGAGATTGGTCTCGCAGTATTACTGTGGCCTGTTCATAGTGCCTGTGCTGTACAAAAGAGCCAGCAAGCTGGCAGATCCAGTTGTTGGAGAACTCTCCCAGTTTGTAACACTGCTCATGTAGCACAGAGACAGCACTGCAGTCTGCTCTTCCTCACCCACGCTGGCATTTAGCAGAAGGAATGACCCTAAAGAAGAAGGGGAGATGGCTGAATAATCAGGGAATCTGCTATAATTCCTGAATAGTGCGTTGGCACCTCACGGGCATAAACTGGGTACTCCTAAGGATCAGAGAGCATTCACTCATAGCAGAGGGAGCATTAGTTTGCCCCAGTGTACTAGATGCATAATGCTGCCCCAGTTTTCAGCCTTGTGCTGGGAAGAGCTCAACTGCATCCGCTATTCAGGCCCAACACGCCTGCTGAATGAGAATCAGTGAAATCCATCTGGCATAACATCAGTGAACCGTGGGTCCTGGTAAAATTGCTAACGTCAGGCCTGAAAATACAAAGCCAAACAGGACAAGCTAGAATAGTCATAAATGCTAATCCTAAATTTCCCTGTGCTCTTCCATCTAGCTGCTAGGAAAGACTGTAACTCCAGTCTCATTTCTTCATCATCAGGTTTAAAAAAAAAAATTGTCTGTCAGTAAGTAAAAACAAAAAAAATTTAGTAGTTTAAATTGGACAGTGGTTGGAGTATGGTTCTTAAGTATCCATGCAACAGTACCAAAAAGTAGAGTTATGCCCTAGTTATTTTCCTCCTTGATTACAATGGACCAGTATATCTCTTTGTTGTGTCCTGTACACTGTCCTCTTTTAAATTCAGTCTACTACTGAATATAAATGTGGATCAAGGTGGACTGTTATTTTTAAAGCACAATAGCTTTTGAAGCAGGTTAAGCCAAAAAATTAACAAGGAACTCTTGTTCTGAAATGAATTTCCACACATGGGTCTAGTTCCTTGCAGGAACAGCTAATCAGAACAACCTTAAGGCAAAAGAGACTGCTTTTTAATTATCCACTTTTAAATGCTCATTAACCCATTGTCCAGTAAGGGTGAGCAGTAGTACTGATGTCAGTGATGCCCTGTGGCACATTTTTACCATCTGCTTGTTAGCAACAGCAACCTAGCATAGAAGGCTTATGGGTTGCTCAGCGAGAAGCATCAGCCCAGCTACTTGGACTAAGTGTAAAGGATCTGCCAGAAGACAAATTATTTCAAGTCTTTTCCTAATATTTATGCACAAGAAATGAGAGGCTTTCCTCTCAAGAGGAATTGTGTGGGAAAATCTGTGTCTTCACTAAAATAAAATCCTGCTGTGTGAGATATATTATGTCTTGCAATCTTTAATTGTTCCCACAGCAGCAAAATATTCATTTCAGAAGAATACTTAGGTGACCCTCAACTACTTCTCTCAGTGGACCAAAATCTTTCACCATCCTTTCCTTCAGGATATGGTTATCCCTGTTAAATAGCAAGGAGTGTAAGGCTGCCACCTCCTTTTTAGAGAGCCTGTATTTCTCACTTACTGAGCAAATAACTGGAAACAATTAACCAACTCTTGAATTCAGTGAAATATAACTAACACAGGACCATTTGGCACAGACTATCACTTCTCTACAGAAACACTTCAGTGTGCTGGTGGGTGTACTAAAATTGCTGGCAAATATAAGCAGAATTAGGGAGGGTGGCACAGTATATCTCACCTACATCTATTAAAATTCTAACTCCTGTGGTATTCCTCTTAGAAAATCACAACTCATCAGGCTCTTTGGGAAATGCTGTTTATGCAGACTATTTCGTTTTCACAAAGTAAATTGTTTGGGAAATGGGGTAATTTTAAAATATTTTTCCACCTGTTCTTTTGGAAGAGATAGAAAGAATGGAAGTTGATGCATGTCTTGCATTCTGATAACTGGAAACAACCAAAGATCTGGGGAGTTGTGGGTTGGTTTTTTTTAAAGAATTGTCTACCATGCATGGATTATGTACTTTGTGTGAAGTGGTTGTTGCCAGCTCATATAGGGAAAAAACCCTTAAATTACCTATCATATCCTGTCCTAAACTGAAAGAAACCATATTGGCACAAACTTTTTTTTTTTTACTTTTTTTTTTTCCCCTTAGGTTGGGAATGTTTCCGTCTCCTCTTTTGTCATCTTAAAATCCATACACCAGTGATTTATCTGTAAAATCAGGCCTTGTACAGGTACTTCCGAAGGGCCTCAAAATTTAGTAGAGGTATCTTTAACTACTCCAGCTGAAGCCTTAATCACATGGATACAAGTCCAAAACATTTGTATGTTAATTCACTTGAAATCACACTTATTAACAAACATTTCCCTAAAACAGTTTCAAGCACAGGAATTTCATCCCAGAATTGTGACTCCTCCATAGTGCTCCAGCACTATAAAACCTCGCTGCTGAAGCTGTGTAAATATCCCACTGAGCAGAGAATAAATCCAACGCATTAAAAATGTTCCAACAATTATTCTTCATCCCTTTCCTTATTCACCATGTGTGTCCTGATAGGTTTAGTGACATAGCTATGCAGCAAGTTGTCTGCAGGGTTACCATGGGTCTTGTTTTTCATGGATGTGAATAATTTAAGTCCTGAAGACTAAGTAGTTTGTTGTTTGGGTTTTTTTTTTTCTCCTTCTCTCTTGACTGTGCATGATTTTGCATTTGTAGACTGCATTGAGTGCTTTAAGGTGCCAAATAATCTAGCTTGTTTGGGTCTCTCTCACATCCTTGCCTCTCCTCCCTGACCTAACTGCTGAGTAACCTGAAGGGAAGCCATCTTAGTTTCTCACAACTCCTTAAATTATTATAATGGCACATAACATAAAGCACAGAAGTATTCCACTCCTAACCATTTGACTTGATGAAAATTATTATTTACCTCATGTTTCTTTCTCCAAATCAGTTTTTGATGATAAATGATGCTCTGAGGCTCACCTCAGGACCAAGTTTCATTAATAAGTGTCTTTTATGGGACTGTTGCTGAGACCTTGTATCAGACCCTCAAATAAATAGTCTGTTCTCCATTACGTGTTCCATATTGGCCCACTGGAAGATTTTCAAGGGACCAGTGAGACTCAGCTGGGGGTTTTTTTAGGAAGTAAAGGGGGAGGTTGGGCGCTTTGAAATGTTTATCATTATTCTCGGCAGCCCAGCGAGGCAGGTGAGTGGCCTCCCTGCCCGATACTGCACTAAAACTACAATTTACCTCCTCCCGAGGCGGGCAGCGCCGCGTGC
>NW_010297695.1:0-10225 GCF_000700745.2 Antrostomus carolinensis | reverse complement strand
ACTTCAACTTGACAGATGTCTGCTGGAAATAACACAGTAGGCAATCTCGGAGGTTCCTGGACTGTGCTCAGAGGTTCCTGGAGTGTGTGGAAGACAACTTCCTGACACAGCTGGTGAGGGAACTAACCAGGGAAGGTGCCCCACTGGACCTGTTATTCAATAACAGAGAAGGACTGGTGGGTCAGGTGGTAGTTGGAGGCAGCTTCAGGTGCAATGATCATGAAATGATAGACTTTTCTGTTCTTGGAGGAGGCTGGAGAAGGGTCAGCAGGACTGCCACCTTGGACTTCAAGAGGGCTAACTTTGGCCTCTTCAAAAACCTGCTTGGAAGAATCTCATGGGCTAAGTCTCTGGAGGGTAGGGTGGCCCATGAGAGATGGTTAATTTTCAAGCAACACTTCCTCCAAGCTCAAGAACACTGCATCCCTGAGTAAGAAATCTAGCAAAGGAGGCAGGAGGCCTGTATGGATGTAGGGTGGCCCATGAGAGATGGTTAATTTTCAAGCAACACTTCCTCCAAGCTCAAGAACACTGCATCCCTGAGTAAGAAATCTAGCAAAGGAGGCAGGAGGCCTGTATGGATGATCAAGGAGCTTCTGGAAAAACTCAGTCAGAGGCAGGAAGTTCAGGAAATGTGGAAAAAGGGCCTGGCCATTTGGGAGGAATATAGTGACATTGTCAGAGTATGCAGGGATGTAACAAGGAAGGCCAAGACCTGCTTGGAATTAAATCTAGCAAGGGATGTAAAAGACAAGAAGAAGGGCTTTTTCAAGTACCTCAGCAGCAAAAGGAAGACTAGGGTAAACGTGGGGCCAGCTGCTGAATGAGGTGGGTGCCCTGGTGACGGAGGATGCAGAGAAGGCAGAGTTGCTGAATGCCTTCTTTACTTCAGTCTTTACTGACGGCCCTCAGGAATGTCAGGCCCTGGATTGGAGAGGAAGTCACAGAAGAGCAGTGGTTGGAAGGGACTTCAGGAGATCATCTAGTCTGACCCCCTGCCAAAGCAGGATCCCTACACCAGGTTACACAGGAAAGCATCCAGGCAGGTTTTGAATGTCTCCAGAGATGGAGACTCCACACCCTCTCTGAGCAGCTTATTCCAGTGTTCCGTCACCCTTACAGTAAATAAATTTTTCCTTAAGTTTGTCTGGAACTTACAGTGCTCCAGTTTTTGCCCATTAGTCTGGAGAGACGAAGACTTTTCCTTGGTCAAGGAGGATTGGGTTAGGGACTATTTAGCTAAACTCAACACCCACAAATCTATGGGCCCTGATGGGGTGCAGCTTCAAGTGCTGAGGGAGCTGGAGAATGTTATTGCAGAACCACTCTCTGTCATATTTGAAAGGTCATGGAGGACGGGAGAGGTGCCTGAGGACTGGAGGAATGCGAATGTCACTCCAATCTTCAAAAAGGGCAAGAAGGAGGACCCAGGAAACTACAGGCCAGTCAGCCTCACCTCCATCCACATCTCTCTAAGCATGTAGAGGAAAATAATGTTATCAGGAATAATCAGCATGGATTCACTAAGGGGAAATCATGCTTGATGAATCTGATAGCCTTCTATGATGGCATGGCTGGCTGAGTGGATAAGGAGAGAACAGTGGATGTTGTCTACCTTGACTTCAGCAAGGCTTTTGACACTGTCTCCCATAGCATCATCATAGATAAGTTTAGGAAGTGCAGGTTAGATGAGGTGACAGTGGGGTGGGTGAAGAACTGGCTCGATAGCAGAGTTTGGAGTGTTTTAATCAGCAGTGCAGAGTCTAGTTGGAGGCCTCTGTTTAGTGGTGTTCCTCAAGGGTCAGTACTTGGTCTAGTCCTATTCAAAATATTCATCAGTGACTTGGATGAAGGGACTGAGTTCACCCTCAGCAAGTTTGTTGATGACACTAAACTGGGAGGAATGGCTGATAAACTGGAAAGCTGTGCTGTAATTCAGCAAAATCTGAATAGACTGGAGAGTTGGGCACAGAGGAACCTGATGAAATTCAATAAGGGCAAGTGTAGGGTCCTTCACCTGGGGAAGAATAACCCCAGGCACCAGTACAGGTTGGGGGTTGACCTACTGAAAAGCAGCCCTGCAGAGAAGGACCTGGGAGTACTGGTGGATGACCAGTTGACCATGAGCCAACAATGTGCCCTTGTAGCCAGAAGGTGTATTAAGAAAAATGTGACTGGCAGGTGAAGGGAGGTGATCCTCCCCCTCTACTCTGCACTGATGAGGCTGCATCTAGAATATTGTGTCTAGTTCCTCCCAGCTCAAGAGAGAGAGAGGGAACTTCTGGAGAGAGTCCAGCAGAGGGCTACAAAGATGATTAAAGGCTTGGAGCATCATTCTTATGAGGAAAGACTGAGAGCTGGGTCTGTGTATCCTAGAAAAGAGAAAACTAAGAGGGGACTTTATTAATATTTATAAATATCTAAAGAGCAGGTGCCAAGAGGATGGGGCCAGACTCAGTTCACTGATGGCCAGTGATAGGACAAGGGGCAATGGGTACAAGCTGGAACACAAGAGGTTCTACTTAAACATAAGGAAAAACTTCTTTACTGTGAGGGTGACAGAGCACTGGAACAGGCTGCCCAGAGAGGTTGTGGAGTCTCTTTCTCTGGAGATACCCAAGACCTGCCTGGATGCAGTCCTGTGCAACCTGCTGTAAGGAACCTATTTTGGCAGGGCAGTTGGACTAGATGATCTTTGAGGTCCTTTCCAACCCCTACTGTTCTGTGATTCTGTGAAATACTGACCTCGTAAGGCAAAGTTTGTATGCAAGTAATTCTTGTTCCTTCCTCTTAGTGAAGAAGTTAAAATATTGTCATCAACTTACAGTTCTTAAGTTTGAAATTATTTATCTCTATACATTTCTGAATTATGTAAAAGCATAAAAACCAGCAGCATTTATTAAAATCCTAGTTGTTTAAGTGTTTTAAAAAGTAAGATTAAAATAAGTAAAGCATAAATTTGATTTCTTGTCAAGCAAGAAGAATTATTTCAAGTGATAAGCACCCACCTCCTTCCATTAATATTTAACTCTTTATTCAATACACCTTTTCTCATTAATGCATTCTTGTAAATATGAGGTCATTGCACTAGTAACAAATCTCTAGGCTCAGGCTGTCAAATATACTGGAAGCAAGCTGGGTTCTGAGTCCTGCTAGGAGAGTTGGTATACAGAAGCTGGGCATCTCTGTGACAGATTTGCCTTTGTAAATCTCTCTGTGTTAAATACATTTCTCAAGCTCTTACAGCTATTAAAGAAACAGTCCGCGAATGAAATTGTTTGACATGTTACCTGCAGATTGAGTGCTCTTGTGAAGTGCCCTAGATTTTCTATATTAGCTTAGTTTTGCTGCAGGAATCATAATTCCATTTGTATGGGAACCAACTGTTCTGAATGAGCAATTAAACTATTAGGTAAAATGGAATAAGATGTTAAAAGTATTCTCTTGTTCTCTCTCTCTTTTTTTTTTTTTTCCTTTTTATTTCATTATGCTTTTTCTTTCCCTTTTTATCCTGCTGTAAGTAAGTGACTAGCTCCTTACAACAAGAAAAGAGAGTAGATAAAAAACAGGGGTAGGTGAGTCTAGTCAAACTTAATCTCATCTAATCAAGTTGTGATCACTTCCTCTAAACAAAAGCTTCAGTCAAGAAGAAAAAGCCTGGAGGGAGTCAGAGCATTTGAAAATTCAGTTTAAGAAATGTTCACCTACTCTTTTTATACAGTGAAAAGAGACACTGTATTTGGATTAAAATTCTACTTTGGATTAAAATCGAAATAGTGGAGTCGATTAGCTTATTTGATATAATTTGCATGATATTCCTTATTATCTGCATGTTTGTGGTTTGTTTGGTTGGTTTTTTGTTTGGTTGTTTTTTTGTTATGTTTGTTTTTTGTTTGGTTGGTTTTTTGTTTGGTTGGTTTTTTGTTTGGTTGGTTTTTTGTTTGGTTGGTTTTAGGATAATCTATCTTTTGATGCAATTTATTCTAGTTTATAATGTAATTCCAGAGGTGGTTTTTAGGGCTGATTTGTAAGATATTCTGAGGGGGGTTTGCGTTTTTTGTTTTTTTTTTTTTTTTTTTTTTTTTTTTTTCAAACAGTACAGTTGGAAATGCAGAATTGGGACTTGTCCAGCCATAGCTCATTTATTTTCCAGGGACTCTCATAGCCTCCAGGCTAAACATCTGTGGAGACTACACTCTGTTCTAAGGAGTTGCTTCCTTTTCAGAAACAGCATGTAATGTTGAATTGACATTATACTCTACAGCCTTTGAAGCATGCACCATTGCTAGAAGTGAAATCAGAACTCCACCCAACAGAGTGTATACTTCAGAATGTCTTTCAAGTATGGTTTATATGAACACTGCAGAAGGGTAGTTTTGTTGGTTGTAACAAGAAGGATTATTTGTTTTGATTTTGAGTGTGGTGAAAAACATAACATCCCAAAGAAAGGACTCCTTTGTTATTCACAATCTAAGATCCAGAGACCTAAAAACATGTCTGCCAAGTAATCACAAAACAGAACAACTGATTTAATGCTCAAGTTATGGAACTATGTGAAACTGCAAAAGTTGTAAGGATAAATGTAAGAAAAATAACGAATGAAGTGGTAGGACAAGACAGCAGTTCAATCACATCTATCCCGCATTTTTATCAGTCAACTGGCAGTAAGAATCTAAGTTTCTCTGGTACCTTAATGAACTTCAGAAGTTACTAATTAAAGGGTTAGAATGAGGAGCAGCAGGCAGGAAGAGCTAGCAGAAAATTAATGAAGTAGAGTCAAGAGAAGCAGAGAAACTGAGAAAATTATAGGAAACAGGAACAGATTAGAAGAGATCAGTAACTGGGAAGTGTAATTGTGGGGAGGAAACTTGATTTGAGTGGTATGTGCAGACAAAGATCTGTAAAAGAATTACTGTAACCCTTGTTTTGTTTTGTTTTTTTCTTTTAACACAGACATTTCCTTACACACAATTAAAGTAGATTTGAGGGATTAAAAATAAATGTTTCAGAGCCTGTGGGAATAGAATTGTTAGATCTAGTGTCTTGGCCACTTTCCAGTCTGGATATTGCCCCAGTTTTTTTAAAGCTGCATATGGTAACTCTCTATACTTCCTGTCCTAAACTGCCAAGTAGCTTTGCTTGATGTTGTCAGACAGCTGCTTATTCTTAAGTAGTTTCTGAGTTTTAATGTGAAAGATGGTATATCCAAGAGTCTGGGTCAAATAAATTGGTTTGGGTTGCCAAAAGGAAGTTTTACATGGCAAAAGTTGTAAAGGTAAAGCCTTCACAGAGTTCCTGCTGCAATGGGTCTGTGCAGAGCAGAGAAAGGAATATATTAGATGCATTTGAATGAGCTTCTGGCAATAGGACTTCTATTTTGTTTCTCATTGAACTTGATGAAATTCTCTTTGAGACAGGGCAAGAGATTTTACAGAATCACAGAATGGTAGGGGTTGGAAGAGACCTCAGGACATCATCTAGTTCAACCCCCCTGCCAAAGCAGGATCCCTACACCAGGTTACACAGGAAAGCATCCAGGCAGGTTTTGAATGTCTCCAGAGATGGAGACTCCACACCCTCTCTGAGCAGCGTATTCCCGTGGTCTGTCACCCTTACAGTAAATAAATTTTTCCTTAAGTTTGTCTGGAACTTCCAGTGTTCCAGTTTTTGCCCATTGCCCCTTGTCCTGTCACCAGCCACCACCAAAAAGAGCCCAGCCCCACCCACTTGGCCCCCATATTTCAGATATTTATAGACACTGATAAGGTCCCCTCTCAATCTTCTCCAGGCTGAAGAGTCCCAGCTCTCTCAGCCTCTCCTCGTAAGGCAGATGCTCCAGGCCCCTCATCATCTTTGTGGTCCTCTGCTGGACTCTCTCCAGATGATCACTGTCCGTCTTTAACTGGGGAGCCCAGAACTGGACACAGTACTCCAGATGTGGCCTCACCAGGGCAGAGTAGACGGGGAGGAGAACCTCCCTCAACCTGCTGACCACACTCTTCTTAATGCACCCCAGGATACTGTTGGCCTTCCTGGCCGCAAAGGCACACTGCTGGCTCTTGAAAGTTCTTTGGATTTCTTTTGATGGGTCCAATAGGTGGCATTCACACATGTGTTGTGAGAGTGGATTTTGATAGAGTTATTTTTGTCCGCTCAAAAGCGTAAGAATTCAGATTTTACACATCTGAATTGAAAAAATAAAATAAAATAAAAATGCTGAGGCAGACCATTAACCTCCTTAAGTCTTTTCCTGGGCAGTGAACTGGGTACTGAATTGTGATATAATCTTTACAATTGTCATTAATGAGAAATGAATCCTTCCTGTAGGAAATAAGACCTGCTGGATGTGATTATTCAAGACTGATAGACTAGCTTTCTAGGACAAATTTCTTCTGGCTATACTTGCACAAGCACAGACATCTTGACTTCTGTGACTGCTTGGTCAGTGCAATAAAATATAGTCATAATGTTTGTAACTAAAAGGGAGGAAAGGGAGTCATAAAATAATTACCTCTTTTCTATTTGTGCCCAAGGCCCTTTTACAGTTTATTTCCTATCTGTATTTAGCACTGTTTCCACTATGATGGTTTTCAGACTAATTATTCTTCTTCTAGACCTCATTTGCTTTTCCTTTTTCAAATAAGTGAAAAATGTCACCCTACCAGGAATGCTGCTGCAAACTCTTATTTAATTTTAACTTTTATTCTCTCCTAATAGTTTTCTCTTTTGCTTCATTCTTCCTAAAGTTGGTAAGTGTTATAATGGATAGTTTTGAGGGTTACTGGGTGAAGGTAAAGTTCAGACAGGTTGCCTTCTGAATGACCCTAAGTGACAGCTGTAAATGGGGCAAACCATTCTAAGATGGAGTTCAGAATTACAATGGTCCACTTCACCGTTTGAGGAGGGAGGAATGGTCTTTATTAAGCTGAAGAGATTGTGCTGCTAAGCAGTTGCAGTTCACATGCTAATGGTTAATTTTAATGGATGGGTTGTGACATTATTCTGAAAGAAGTTAAAATAACATTTTCACAGCCTGAGGTAATATAAGAAGTCTTGCTGTAATAAAACACCCCATTGATACAGTATCAGAATGAAAATAATTTTTACATGATAGGAATGGACATGCAAAAGTAAGAAAATTAGTAAGAAAATTAATTCTCATGCTTTTCAGTTTGTGCTTATTAAAAACATCCTAAAACTTTTTGTAATATTAATGGTATCTCATGCTATGGACAAGGTTTATTTAATGTTATAGAAGCACTAGTTAGAATACCATTTTCCCTTGACATATCTGACTTCAGGAATACATGCAAATGCTAACACCTAAGACACTGTAAGTAAATGTTTACTTTTTGCTGCTTAAGATGTTTTTCTTGGTTGGAATAAGTAGGAAAGATGAAAGGGATATTCACACTTGATTTTGTTAAACTGGGTGGAAGATTGAGATTCTTTCAAAACTGCATGAAAATGTTGAGGCATCAGTGCTGATGTCAGCCCCATTGGGATTTTAGCAATTTCATGTTTGGATTGTTTCTGGTGATGAATGTAAAATATTAGGACCTATGTAATATGAAAAGACATACAGTGGAAGCAGGGATGGAAATGAGAGTGCACTTTTGTTTAACAATTTAGTAGGAAGAATCCCAAAGGGGAAAAAAAAAATAATAAAATTCCAAATGTAATTCAGTCTTTGAAAACAGATACAACTATAATCTTATAACAACATAATTATTTTATGGCCCCCTTTTATGACAGAGGTAAGACTGTTTGGATGCCCTAATTTTTTATTTTGAAGCCTGCACATATTTGAATTTCTTTTAATTTGTCTTCCAAAAGGTACCATGTCATTGTAGTTATTTAATCCTAAACTTTACTCCAACCTCGTCTAGCTTTTATCGATGACCATTGTATAGTGATTGTCTTGACGACATGCACAATCTACTTGTAGAGAGAATCACAAACACATACAAAGAACCAAAATTGGGTCAGAATAATGTTTAGCGTATTTTACTGTATGAATTCATGAGTAATACAAGAATGTTTGTTGGAGCTGTGTAATTGCCTGTTCCATTACCAGAAGACTGCACTATTATTATCTGTATTGATATGGGCAGGAGTGCACAGGCAATAGAGTTGAGAAACACATGCTATTTTTGTGATCTAAGTTACTGAGGAGGTGATGCATGCCAGTCATAAAGGAACAATTGCCATGACTTGTTTTCTCAGCCAACTGCATGCTGTTTGGCAAGTTAACAGGGGAGAATTACATGGGTTATATATAATGGAATGTCTGAACAGCTGCTGTGGTGAGAGCAGTCGACAGGTTTGTCAGCTTTTAGAGTAATTAACCCAGCAGGAAATCCATTCCCAGGTGGCTACTGGAAAGAATCATGTCTGGTGAGGCAATGGTGAGAAAATGAGAGTGGAGATGTGTACAAACTTCTCTCTCTTTTTTATAGAACTACAAACACTCTCCTGAAATTTATGGGTTTGAAACATTAAAGCTGAAACAATGGTTTAGTCCATTTGTCCATCTAGGCCCAAAGCTTGTCTCCAGCACTCATCATAAGCAGTTACTCAGGGAAGAGGACGAGCAGGGCAGGTATATAGCTTCCTAATATGATCTCAGATTCCAAATGATTTCAGCTCAGAGGATTTCTGGAGTTCCATGTGGCTTCTCTCCTTAATCACCCCCAGTGCATGACTCTTTGAGGTGGCCATCTAAGCTTCTCATGAACCTTGTCAGCTCTTTGCAACTGCAATGTCCTTTGACAAGGAGTTCCACAGCTCTGCTACCCATTGCATGAAAAAATGCTTCCTTTTCTGTGCTCTGAATTCGCACCCTACTTATCTCTGCTGGTCTCTTCTTCTTTCAATGGAAAAGATGATGAACTGTCAGGTCCTATTTCTTCTCTTCCTCATACTCATGAATATGTATACCACTCTTTTATCCCCATTTTTCCAAGCTGTGTTGTTCCCATGCTGAAGTATCCCAGTCTATATGAATAATCCGCACAGAGAAGCCATTTCATACTCTTTTTCATTTACTTTGTCTTCTTTGAAGCTAGTTACTGGATGAAATTGCATTTGATTGGATAAGTGGAGTGATCACAATCTAATCTTTGCTCGCTTTATGTAAACTAGCTTATATAAGTTATTACAGATGAACCAAGAAAGAAAGATATGCTGGATGATCTCTTTCGTGATTATTTACAGAGAAGATTAAGGAAAAAAATGAATCCAAATGCCAAAATATAATCCCTTGCTATTAATTCAGTGCAAGTCAATACACTGTAGAGGACCTACTTTTTCATAGCATCATAGTGATGCAGTAGTAATATCTTAATTATTCAGATGACTAAGTGCAAGAGAGGGACTAAAAGTGTACAGGAACTTGCTTTGCAAAGAAACAATCAGAACCAGAAGTGAACCAGAACCGGAAGCATTCACTTGCCAAATCATGAACGAGCACAGTTAACCCAACCAATAATTTTATATTATTCTTCAAAGAAATATCTAATCCATCTGTGATTCCACCTTCTAGAGGAAACTGGAAAACAGGAATCCTTAGAGATGTTTCAGGAATAGAAGCAGTTTACTGCAGGTAGGAACCAGGGGGTGGAATACTGGGGAAATATAGATTTAACTGTGCATACAAATCAGAGAAAACTTGGAGGAAATTTCAAAGAATTGTTGTTACCCACATTGTTTAATGAACTATTTAGTAATTAGTCTCAAGACATCTACATCTTTTATTCCCAATAGATCTTATAAAGCAACCTCTACATTTCAAACAAAAGAGAATATAATATGTTCCATGGCCATGTTCATGGAGATGGCAACCATGAAGTGAAAATTAGGCGTCAAAGGACTATGGATAATGATTTTTAATACAAGGCAAGTTAAAATACTTTCAGAGTTATTAATTAAAAAAACTGCTTAATGGAAAAGCAAAACTTTTACAGATATAGTAAAACCAACTATCATGTTAATTTTTATACTATGTGTATGTGTTCTGTTTATTTAAATATAAACTTACTTACAAATAATTAATAGAATTTTTAATATGTTATTAATATATCAATGATTCAGACAATGTTACCAATTAGCCATAAGTAACTATATTAGTTCAACTAATAGGATATTTTTGCTTTGACTTCTTTTTTTCAAGATTTCATTCAAATAAAGTCTTTAAATATATATTATATTTTATAATACAATATAT
>NW_010297694.1:0-6391 GCF_000700745.2 Antrostomus carolinensis | reverse complement strand
AGAGGAGGACAAGGATTTCCAAGGGGCAGAGAAGCATCACATAGAGTTCCTTCTGCTCTCCCACCCTAAAATCCCCTTCCTGTATCTCAATATGCTAACTCCTTACAGTGTTTTTATTGCAGGAATAGAGGCCACATGCAAAGAGACTGCACGTCCACACTCACAATAAGGGAAATGGTATCTGACTTCTCTGGGAATTCAAGATCCATGGAACCTGCTGGAATCAAGGCAGACAAATGTGGTCAAATTTCTGCAAAGGTAAATGGTATTCCTGTCACCTTCTTAGCGGACACAGGAGCAACCTCATCTTTGTTACATTTTGATATTCCCCAAAAGTCAAATGAATCAGTGAGAAGGGGGGTTGTAGGAGAGGAAATAAGACACCCATCCACCCCATTGCCTGTGATTTTGCACAAAAAAATTGGTTTGGGGAAGATTTGTGCTATCTCCCCATTCCCCTGTTGAGACGAGATTTATTGCAGGAATTTGGTACATTTATCTCCTTGGCTCCTACAGGAATCCAATTTAATTGTAATGGGGCCTCAAATAGTTTATGTGGAAAATAAAAACCAAACAAATCTGAGTAAAATACCACCTGAGCTGGCCAGTGTTCCCAGAGAGCTCTGGAGTACCTCAGGAGATGAAGAAGGATTACTGAAATCAGCTGAACCTGTAGCAATAAAACAAAAGGAGGGACTCCTCCTTCAATTTGACAATATCCAGCTGTAGCTGAGGCTATTTCTAGCAGAGAAAAATCAAATCATGCATTTTTTGAGGAAGAAATGCCAGTCCATACAATACCCCAATCTTACCTGTAAGTAAACACAGAATTGACAAAGATGGAGATGCTGAATATAGATTTGTGTGAGACTAATGAGCTGTAAATGAATGTGTAATTGCTCCACACCATGTGGTGCCAGACCCTAGTTTAATTCTAATTCAAACCCCTAATTAGGCACAGAATTTTATTTTACTGCACTCAACCTAACTGGAGCTTTCTTTAGCATTCCTATAGCAGTAGAAAGCCACCAAATTTCTGCTTTCACTTGGCAAGGAAGGCAAATAACCTGGACCAGGTTACCACAGCGATTCACTAGCTGTCCTACTATATTGTCTCAAATTCTGAAAAATGACTTACAGGATTTAATTTTTCCAAATAAATCAATTTTGATACAATATGTGGATTTGTTGTTAGCAAGTAAAACTAAAGATGACTGTATTGGAGATAAAATGT
This sequence comes from Antrostomus carolinensis, assembly GCF_000700745.2. Lineage (NCBI taxonomy): Eukaryota > Metazoa > Chordata > Aves > Caprimulgiformes > Caprimulgidae > Antrostomus > Antrostomus carolinensis. The sequence continues at coordinate 5,157 of NW_010297694.1, read as the reverse complement.
ATTTGTGTATTCAACTCAAAAAAGGGACACCATGCATCTCCATTCCAATTGCAGTTTTGTGAACAGCAAGTAAAATATTTGGGTTTCATATTAAAACTGGGGAGATGAGAAGTAGACCCTGAAAGGATCAAAGCTATTCAAGAAATCCCCAGAACGATAACCAAGAAACAATTAAGGGTATTGCTGGGACAGGGGGGTTTCCATCATCCCTGGGTTCCTGGATTTAGTGAAATTGCCAGACCTTTGCATGAAGCAACTCAAAATGAGGAAATAGAGCCAATTGCTTGGGGTGCTGAAAGAGAAAAAGCTTTCTGTACCCTAAACCAGCACTTTCACCTGCTCCAGCATTAGGGCTTCCTGATTATTCAAAACCTTTTGAACTGTATCGTGATGAAACAAAGGGAAGAGCAAAGGGGGTATTAGTACAAACTTCGGGCCCACATCAAAGACCAGTTGCTTATTTCTCTTCTAGCCTAGACCCAGTAATTAAAGGAACTCCCTTTTGTATCAGAGCAACAACTGCAGCTGCTGAAATGGTAGAAAAGTCCAGAGTAATTGTTTCAGGACATTTACTAACTATTTGCATACCCCATGAGGTAGAAATTTTATTAAAGCAATATGTGGAGAAAGCTTTATCGCCTCAACAAGCACAGAGATATGAAATAATTTTACTTCTGTCTGATAACTGGAAAGTGGAAAGGTGCAACACTTCAAACCCTGCTACTTCGTTACCTCTGCCTTCTGATGGTGAAAAGGATGATCACCACTGTGTTCAACTTGTATTCGAAACCAGTAAAATGTGAGACCACCTGAAAAATCAACCTTTAAATCACCCTGACTTAAACCTCTTCACAGAGGGCTGTTACAAAGGTCGAACATGCATGGGATTTGCTGTTACAGAGTGTCCTGGTTTTTGCTAGGACAGGGTTAATTTCCTCCTCAGTAGTTACAAAGTGCTGTGTTTTGGTTTCAGTGGGGATTGTTATGAGAACAATCTTGATAACTAGAAGGACACTGTGCTTGGGCAGTTTCCAACAACATAGGACTGGAAGGGGGGAGAGAAGGGAAGTGAGGCAGTCAGTAAAGCCCAGAACTGACAGTTGGATGTGCCAATAAGACACTCCATGTCATATCACATCATGTTTAGTACATTAACTGGGGCTGACCAGAAAGGAGGTATTCGCTCAGGAATCACTCCGGCTCGGTTTTCCAGGATTGCAATTTCAGTTTTGGGGTTCCTTCTTGCTCCTCCAGCATCATTACCAAGAGGTGCTGAGCAATTGTACTCTGTATCACTCATATATATATATATATATATAGTTGTTATCATTATTACTCTTAGTATTTTAATTTTACTCTAATTATTTTATTATTCTTAGTCCAAGCTACCAGTCTCCTTACCTTTACTCCTCCAATTCTCTCCCTGATTTCCTGGGTGGTGGCGAGGCTGTGAGTGGCTGTGTCCTGCTTGGCTGCCAGCTCAATTAAACTACCACACACAGAAACCCAGGTACTGACAGCAGGACCTTTGCCTGCACCTGTGGGTGCTCAAGGAGCAGAAATTGTTGCTCTCACAGAAGCTCCTAAATACGCAACTGGATTGCACGTTAACCTTCAAACAGACTCTACGTATGCCTTTGGGGTGTGCCACGCAACTGGGGCTCTATGGAAAGAGAGTTTTTTTGACCTCAGCTGGAAAGACTGTTGCTCACGGAAAACAGATCCAGCACCTTCTAGAGGCCATCCAGTTGCCCTCTGAGATTTCTGTTGTTCATATAAAACCACACACCCAGAAGACGGATATAATTTCCCAAGGAAACTTGCTAGCTGATTGAGCAGCTAAAGCTGCTGGAACAGCTTGTGCCCATAATGGCATTGAGTGCACAACATGAAGTAACCTCTGAGCTCCCCAACATTGGAAAACTGTATGAGGTTCTCTCTCAAAAAGAAAAGGAACAATGGATTTGACTTGAAGTCACAGTGGTGAATGGCTACTGAATAACAAGCCCCTTCTTCCAACAAGGTATTTAATCCCAGTCATGCTCTGGCATCATCAACAAGCTCACAGAGGGCCAGAAAACTTAGCACTCCAAATCCAGAGACTCTGGGCTGCTCCCAGGATTTACACAGCAGCAAAAATAACGTGCAAGGGCTGCAAACTTTGCAGACAAAATTGATCTGTGCAAATAAAAGGCCCTAATGGGAACAGACCACCAGCCACCTTCCCCTTTCAAAAGCTCCAAATTGATTATGCAGCCATGCCAAAAACTATGGGGCACTCTTATATGTTAGTAATTGGGTACTCTTACATGTTACTCTTACTATGGGGTGCTCTTACATGTTAGCAATAGTTGATCAATGGTCCAGGTCCTTCCAACTAAGAAGAATCATTCTAAATGTGCAGTAAATATTTTGTTACAAGAGATTGTTCCAAGATACGGAGTCCCTGAAATTTTGGATTCAGACCAAAGGGGCCATTTCACAGCAACTATCTTGATTCAGGAGTACAACTCCTTATGGATCCCTAGTCAGCTTCACACCCCACATCATCCCACATCCTCAGGACAAGTGGAACAAATGAATAGGACTTTGAAGGAAAAGACAGTCAAGGTTTGAAAACAAATGGGTTGAAAATACCCTGATGCTTTCAATTTGGTATTATGGGATATCAGGAACACCTCCAGACAACCTGTCAGAGTTTCTCCAGCTAAAATTTTGTTTGGTAGAATACCTGCTGTTCCCAGAACACATGTACCTGCAAAAACTGGCCTTTTGGAAGGAGATAAACAAGCTATACAATATTTGTTATATCTGCAAAACTCTTTTCCAAATGCATAACCATGTCTATTAGTATCAAGGTGTAAGTTCTGAAATTCAAGTCCATAATATTCAACCAGGAGATAAAGCATATAACAAAAAATTTAAAAGAAAAAAGTGAACCTAAATGGGAAGGACCTTATACTGTTTTACTAATATCTTTTGATGCTATTAAGGTTGCTGGGAAAGAGGCTTGGATCCTTCATTCTCATGCCCACAAAGATTCTGAAGAATAATGGAATGTTGTCCAGTATTATTTTCTCTGTGTTTCTTTGTACTGTAGCTCAGAGTGAGACCTTGTGGACAAGATCTGCATTGCCTTACCAGGATGCCCGTTCCAATAGAACTACAGTTGGAGTGATTCTGCTGTTTTGATGCTGCATAAATTGTTGCTCTTCTGTTGCTCAGAAAACAGGAGAGAAAAACGTGCAGTTATAAGCAAATAAAATCACAGGAGTACAAGGAAAAACAAAAGGAGGGAATAGTAAAAGGGAAGGACTCTCTAAGAGAAGGCTTAAGGTAAAATTCTCTTCTGTTGCTCAGAAAACAGGAGAGAAAAATATACAGTTATAAGCAAATAAAATCACAGGAGTGCAAGGAAAAACAATAGGAGGGAATAGTAAAAGGGAAAGACTCTGTAAGAGAAGGCTTAAGGTAAAATTATATCGATTAATAAAAATATTATGGTTAAAATGAAAAATTAGAAACAGGTGCCATGAAATAGAAAAATAAGTTTTATAAACCACGCTGCTTCTCATTATGTCCCTGGCACAGCCCTCTCCATGGTTGGGTTAAACCCAACCCAGCTCAATCAACAGGAATAACAGAATTTAGAGACATAACAATTACAGAGGGGAAGTGATTAACTTGAAGTGAATTGTGCAAGATGACACATTTCAAAATAGACATAAGTTAAAAACCATTATGTGAGTTGTTCTTAGAAGTGCAGAGGTGAGCAGACAGGAAGATTATTAGATGATTCAAGAAGATCAGTGAATACAGTGACCAGAGTGGGACCAGCAGCTGCAACTTCTGAAGAGACACTGAGACAAGACAATAAGATTCAGCTGTGTTTTAAGACCTCTGGGGACTTTTATAGAATTTTACATTAATGAGAAATTGGAAACTGAGTGTTCATGGGAAAACACCAAGAACTTTGAAAAGAATAGTTTTTCTATAATGTTGAATTTAGCATATATAGAGAGCTTGATTTCTGCATTGCCTTTGCCACTCACTGAGGTGATGGCCCAACTCTGAGTTGTAATTAAAGCAAACCTGGACTTACCCACCCACTGAGTTAAACTCCTTTAACAAGTACAGCCTCTCATGAGTCTGCCTAGCATAAAAAACAACAATGGAAGACTCAAGTACCATACAGTTTAGTACACAGAGAACAAACAACACAAACTCCTTCCTTACCTACAAAGCCCTTTAGGGAATGAGAGCTGCAGCCAGCTGATGGAAAAACCACCCTGGTGTGACACAGTGACTCCAAGACCTAAAAAACACACCTTACAACTACAGAAACCAATGCTAAAAACACAATAGATAGGAAAGAGACTGTAACTGCTACAACTGACACTAAAGCAAGCCTAACTGAATTCTAAAGGAAATAGGTAAAACTGCAATAACAGAGAAAACTTACATGCCCATGACCACAATAGAAGAATGACCCCCAGCTGGAGACCGTTACTAGTGCAAATAATACACATCTTCCTTCCTTTCTGGAAAATTCCATAGAAGACAGCAATGCAAACCAGTGCTAGAATAAGTGCCTAGTCAACACTTCTGAACACCAGTGACTGTGACATCTAGATGGACAGAAAAAAGGAGGATGCAAAAACTACATTGGGAATGAAATAAGAAACACAGATAAACAGGGACTTGAGAATTCTGGAAATTACATTTTAACATACCCAATGCTTTCTGAAATGAGACTCATCTGATCTTCTACCCCATATGTCATGGTCTGTGGCACATTTCTTGTGACTCCAGCATACTTCCCAACAGCTGCAGAGAGTCTAAAAGAGAACAGGTCTTGTTGACACCCAAATCCCATTGCAAAACCCATCTGAGAAAAACTAATGAACCCTCTTCTTTTTCCCCAACCATACCCTGGTCTCAAAACTGTAGAAACCCCTTTTCTTCATGTAAATTGTAAGGGAAAAAACCCCAAATCATTCTTAACTTCTCTCTTGGATTTGCAGCCCTGAACCCCCTGTATCAGATACTATTTAGAAATCCTCCTTCTGATCTCCATCCTGCATTCTGCAGACATCTCATATCTCCTGTTTTACCACAGATCCAGGCACAGCTGCAGGCCTAGAAAATAAGCAGAGT
>NW_010297693.1:26697-28301 GCF_000700745.2 Antrostomus carolinensis | reverse complement strand
ACCACCCTCACAGTGAAGACTACAGCTCATTTACAGGTCCTTACCTACACATTACACCTATGATAATAAGGCAGGTGCCTGTAGAAGATCTTCTACTTCAGGCACTTCTCAGCCATGAAGATACAGTGATAAATATAGAAGTAACTTCTTGCAGACCACGGTCTTGTGTCTCTGCTCATTTCTAACCAATGTTTCCACTGAGACAGATCCAGAGAAGCTTAACAACTGGCTAAAAGCCCGGAATGATGTTTAGGTCCTGATTTCAGCTCTGTTACAGCAGTGGGAGATTAATACCATGTCATTTCTGGAAACAAGTGAAAGGAAAGGTGGAGATGATACTAAAAAGGGTCTTCTTGCTCTAGGTCTGAATACATTTTTAGACAGCTGAAACATTTTCAGTGTATCCTTGGTTCAGACTACTCGGAATTGATTTTTTTTTTAATACTGGGATTACTTTGAGGTCCAATTCACTGCAGTGCCCATTAACGATCTCTGTTGAAGCCTGTCTTGGGAAACATCCCAAGCACCGTGCTGCTTGTTTGTCATCCAGCAGCATGATGTGGTAGATACCCAAGCAAGGCACAATTTGAGGGAAGCACATTGGGAAAGCAGAAGTGTTAACATCTGGGCTTGAGCCAATGTGCTATTTCAGCTGAAAAGTTTTGGGGTCACTTTCTGTACCTAGAAGGTGCGTGATGCTGAAAGCCTGAGTGGTGACATTTGTTCCCTCTGTGTGTGCTGAGGGTGATGTGTTCATGAGGATGTGCTGCATCAGCCGGCAAAAAGGAACTAGAGTCTGAAAACTGATGAGTCCAGAGTTCTTCATTGACCTCTGGTACGTTGCTGTCCCAATTGGCTGTTAGATATTAAAAGCAATTAATTTGCTGGGAGAGGTATGAGCCTAATTGTGTGGTGGCCATGATGAGGAATTGTTCCAGATCACAGAGTTCACAGTGTGTGGGTTGACATCTCCTGATCCATACACAACCTCCGTTTGCCTCCTGTCTTCTTCACCAGCCCTTCCAGTTGGGATCTGGATTGTTCCAAAACAAACCCTGCTTTGTGCTTCTTAATATTTATAAATTTGTGATGAAGTGCTGTTGATTTGTTCCATCCGTTGAGCTGTTTGGTGTGTGTTTGTCCTTCCCTGATACCTCCTGCCTGGTTCAGATAATGGTGGGATGACCACTGGGAGATTTTCTGACGCTGAGGATGCTCAAAAGGCTCAAGAAGAAGTTCCCTGGTTGGAACTTCAGCTCGGTTGCATTTTCAGAAGCTTGTGTTGATTGTGCTTTTGGGTGGATTTGGGGGTTGTCCTGTTGGATCCTCAGGGTGTAGCTGATGATGTGTGCTTCAGCAGGCTTTGCTGCAGCTTGAACTGAACTTCTAAGCTTTTTTTTTTCGTTACAGCTGCATGTTAAGCAGGGATCAACATTATTAGAAGTGACTGGTGATTCCGTATGAATTCCACTTCTGAAAACCAGGGCTTTGCATAACGCCTCGGGTCAAATACTGAACTTCAGGAATCTCAGATAGTTTCTTCTGTTACAAAACATGGCCAGGACTAATGAGAGGAGAACAGATGTTCCAGCCGGGCAGGAATG
>NW_010297693.1:11171-26679 GCF_000700745.2 Antrostomus carolinensis | reverse complement strand
AGCTATGGATGCTGTGCACCAAGCCTTGTAAATGTTGAACTCAACTAGTAGCTGGTGATTCCTTTCCCACAGTGTGAGAGGCTCCATTGTCTCTCTTGCTGAAGGATTTGCAGCTGAGCTTTGATTTCTGTGAATAAACTGGCCCTCTGACCACATCCACAGAGTATTTTGCAGGCAGACATGAGTTTGCTTAGGAGATGCTTCAAGGCCATCTGGTTGCAGATCAGCTCTAGCATAAAAGCTGAGGAACTGGTGCTGAGCTGGAGCACGTGCAGCTTTCTGAATGGCCAGGTATGGTAGGTCAGGCTCAGGGTCCTGCCCCAGCATCTATGGACTGTGCCTTCTGCAGAGCTTGGGCTGAATAGTACCAACAACGTCCTGGGGGGCATTCAGAAGAGTGGGACCAGCAGGTCCAGGGAGGTTCTCCTCCCCCTCTACTCTGCCCTGGTGAGGCCACATCTGGAGTGTTGTGTTCAGTTCTGGGCTCCCCAGTTCAAGAGGGACAGGGATCTTCTAGAGAGAGTCCAGCAGAGGCTACAAAGATGATGAAGGGGCTGGAGCATCTCCCATGTGAGGAGAGGCTGAGAGAGCTGGGACTGTTCAGCCTGGAGAAGAGAAGATTGAGAGGGGACCTTCTCAGTGTCTATAAATACCTGAAGTGAGAGGTCCAAATGGATGGGGCTCGGCTTTTTTCAGTGGTGCCCAGTGACAGGACAAGGGGCAATGGGCAAAAACTGGAACACCAGAAGTTCCAGACAAACCTAAGGAAAAACTTCTTCCCTGTGAGGGTGCTGGAGCCCTGGGACAGGCTGCCCAGAGAGGGTGTGGAGTCTCCATCTCTGGAGATGTTCAAACCCACCTGGACACCTTCATGTGCAACCTGCTGTAGAGAACCTGCTCTGGCAGGGGGGTTGGACTGGATGATCTCCTGAGGTCCCTTCTAACCCCAACGATTCTGTGATTAAGCTTATTTTTGTGTCTGTAGGGGCTGGGGTGGGACTGAATAGCCAAACCCAGAGCTTCTGCGTTGGTGGTGGGAATTATGATGTTGTCTTCAGTTGTGGCCTGTCTGGGTGCTCATTAAAAAGCCATTTGGTTGTAGTAGACCAGCTACATGAGCCGTAAGAAAAGTGTTGTTACACAAAGCTGAGGAACATCACCACTGGGAAGCTCTTTGGGGAAAAAGTTGTGAATGAGGCACGGCCGTTGCATGCTTTCATTAGGGCTTTGTTGGCCATGATGTATAGCAACATTGTTGGGTTCATAATTGATCTCCTTGATACAGGCAGGATTTGGTGAAGTCCATTAATCGGTTTTAAATGCTGTGAGTGGATAAACTGAAGAGTTGTCTGAGCCAGGAGATGCTCCACTGTGTTGTGACTGCTTGCAGGGACTTGCCTTGGGCTTCCCGAAGAGTGGTGGGGTCTCTCTTGGGTTTCCTTCAGACCCCTTTTCAGATTGATAGAAATCTAAATGTGTGTATATGCACCCAGATACATCTTTGGGTATAGATCCCACATGATGCCATGTAATTAAACCATCAGTTCACAGACAGCTCTTCAACGCTACGGAGGTTTCCCACCCAATTAGGCAAAATTACGTATGGGAGGAAGAAAAACATGTGGAGTTCTGCAGGGATGAGATGGTCAAAGAGATTTCCTCCCACCTGCCCTCCATTCCTTATGGAGAACTGTGGTGGGGAAGAGTGCATTTAAAACACCCAGCCAACAATTTAAGAGAGAGCCTTTCGTCCGCTCGCTGGAAACCTTACTGCAGCACCACTTGGGAATGGTTTCTACTGGAATTCATGACATATGTTAGTTGTTTATCTTAGTGGGATATGACTTAAAATGTCAGAATGTTTTGTGTTAAGCAACAACCGAATAAAACAAACAAAATAAAAACCCAGCTGTAATACTACGCTTTAAATTGGTGGATTCAAATATGTGGTATTGATAAAGTAAGCAATAGGGTGCAGCGGCGTATAGAAAATAAACCTTGTGAGTCCAGCCAGCGAGCCAAAAAAAGCCTTGAGATACTTGAATTAGAAATAGTAATGTTGTTTGTCAGCTCTGCTGTAAAGATCCAGCATTTGGAATCCAACCTAAATGCCTGAAGGAAGACAAAAAGCACATCATATTCTCATATTCTTCTTCCATAACCAGTGAGAGTGCGGAAAATGAAATATGATGGCCACAGGTTCTGGTGTGAACCCCAGGAACTTGGCTGGGACTGATTATGTGGGAGCGGAGTTAAGAAGGGTGGAGATTTATGTTGGATTGGTTTTTTGTGTTTTTGAGAAGGCAGTGCAATATTATTTTGCCAGCAACAGTGGCTCTGTAGTTAATTGGGAGCAGGATTTTGTCTCTGTTCATGAACACATTTGCACTGTGGTGTGCTTGCACCTACTCACTGGAGAATGGAGGGGGTTTTTAAAGCTTTCATGGTATCACTAGGCTGTCCTGGTACCTTGCCACCAAGCCCAACGTTGGTCTGGATGGGATTGAGGAGATAAATCAGCTTGGTTGTTCTTGATGTCCTATCAGGTGTTGGAAGTTCCTGTTGCAGTGAGTAAGACTCACTTAGAGAGCAGTGAGTAGTGATTTTCAGCAGAGCTCTGGCTGTTGGAGAAGCAGAGCTGAGATTGTGGAGTAATGCAGGGTGGAAGGGACCTCTGGATCCAGCCCTCTCCCCCAGAGCAGCACCAATACCATGACAGAGGTGACAACAGCAGAGGGAAAAGACTTCTCAAGATGGTCACTCTTCCAGCCTGGTTCTTCTATGACCCTGCACCTCATGCCAAAAAGCCCTTAAGAGGTACACAGGGCAGGTGGGTCTCTACACGCTCCAGCACAGGTCCACTCAAACAGCAGCTGTTGACCTACGAGTCCCACCATCCTTTTTAAGGTGGAAAAACCTGGTCAATGCATGAGAGCAATGACATTCATCCTACTCCTTCCCCTTCTCCAGCTGGGGCAGAGGGTGGTTGCTCAACAAGGTACTTTTACCTGGACCAGTGAAACAGGTTGTTGACTGATGGTCTCTTAGGTCCATCTCTTTTACTTGCACTTCAGTTCTGATCACCTTGAGCTGCAGTGACTAGAGCCTTTTTTTCCCCTTTCATATGATTAAAGATCAGGATAAAGCACATCACAACCTGCTGTTGCTGTTGGCCAGTATCTGTATTTTTGCATTTAATTGTCCTCCCATTCCCTTTGAGCTTGACCAAGTTATTCCCCGAGGTGAAGAGTTTAATTGTCAAACCAGGCAAAAATCTGAGTATTGGCAGAAGAAAAAAAACCATAATGGCAACAACAACAAAAAAAACCTGTTATGTGATGAGATCTTGCATCGTCTGAAGCTGTCTGAGGAAGAGAGTTCGTGGCTCTCGGGCATCTACGTGTCACTCCAGGGACTGGAGAGATGGGGCAGGGATGAGCTGTGACTTCTCTCCGTTTGTTTTTAGACCCATAGGCTTAAACTGGGGTCTGGTGTATGGGATCAGAGGGATAGGGAGGGAGCAGGCTACTGATCCATGGAGCTTCTGGAGCAGCATCTGATCATCTGGATGACACATGGATGTAGGCTTGTCCTTTGACAGATTGCTTAGAGGGGAAGAGCAGTGAGGCAGCAGAAAGCCACTCTCATACCTAACTCACCACAAGAGAAATGATTCTCAGCTTGATGCACAAGTTCTTCTCAGACCCTCTGGCCAAGCAGCATCGTGTCCCAGAAGTGTCAGGGGAGACCTCAGTGCAGGGTACTTCCCCCTGGAGACATGGAAATATGTGAAAAGTCCTTAAAGAAGATGAAGAATAGCCTCAAAAAGGGGATGTAGCCAAGGGAGTGCCTCAAAAGAGTACAAGATGAGCTGCAAACTCTTCTTGATCTCTCGGGCTGGAGGAGACTGGCTTTGAACATTAAGACAGTTTGATTCAGCAAAGGGGTGGGGTATCAGAAGAAGTGTCAGCTATAAATTGGCTCTGGAGCAGCCCCGGGGACTTTGCAGCCTGTAACTCCAGAATATGACAGGGCTACCACTAAGCAAAGACTCCTGATACGTAGGGCTTGTGTTTCTACACAGAGTTTAAGTGAAGTGAAGGTAGAGCTGGAATGTCCTCCAGAGCCTTGGTACTGCGGTGGGAGGAAGATGCCGTTGGATGAAGGACAAGGAGGGAACGCTGGTTTATGGGATGCCATCCTGGAGCATCTCAATTTACGATGTGACCAGAAAAAAGACTACTAAGAGTGACTGTGTTTGTTCACACATGGATTTTGAAGAGTTTAAAATGAAATTGAAGCAAAAGCAGAGAGAGGAAGCAACAAGGGTGGCTGAGGACCCTGAATGGCTCTGGACTCTGCTGTATGTACCAATATATCAACTTCATGATCTGAAGTGTCCCATCCTTTCTGTTTCATCCTTTCCCCACTTTGTACCACGAGCTCCCCGTTCTGTTATGTAATATATTCACTATATTCTGATTTATTGACATTAGCACTAGCCTTGTACCGGGGACATCGCATCCCTAACTTAGATTCAGCCATCCTGCCTGTAAGTGCAGGCAGCATCTTTCCTCCACACTTAGCAGAAGACCTCCCTTCCTCATCCCACCCCACTAAAGAACACGCTGGCAAGGCATGGCAGAAGTTTTGAGTAGCACATGATGTGTTTTACTTCTGGGATATTTTCCTAGATCTATAATGTGTTGTATTTTCTAAATACTCTGGAGTAATAACACCAAAGCTGCTCTTCAAGATCTGTTGATCTCTGGAATTGGTGAAGAAGCACTTTATTTTTCAGAGAAGGGAAAAAAAAATTGGTCATGTTTGGGTATTTGTATCACTGACTGATAGTTCAGGAAGGTCCAAGAAGCTTTCATCTGGATAGACCAAATTTCCTGAAAATGTTGAAAACATATTGGTTCCAAACCTCCCCCGAAACCACATGTTCTAGATTAAGCATGTGTTTGGGAGCTAACATCCTTCTTTTCCCCAGCTCCACCATCGTCTGGAATTAATAACATTGTGCTTAAAAATATTTGAAAAGCCTTAACGTATCTCGTGCTCGTGTGAGTGAAGTAAATGTCATTACACCAGTTCTGTAAGTGACACAACTGAGTTTCAGGGGTTTGACTAAAGTGAAGTTTTTTTAGAACTTATTCGTTGGGACGACTGACATCAAAGAAGGCAGCAGATTCTTCATCGCTGGAAACCTCAAGTAACACTTGATCTTTTCTTTCTATATCCCCCCACCTTTAATATTGGTCAAATATATATGGAGGGGTTGATGGGAGACTTGGTAGCTTTAATACTTGATCATCATAATGGTTCCTTCTGGTCTTAATGTCTATGAAAGTTGATGGGATGGGTTAATTCCTGCTTTGCCCCTCTTTTTTAGGAGGGCTCAAGTGGCAGAGAACTTCCTTCCTGGAGAGGTGGAAGCTTTCCCAGCTGGAGGGAGCTTTCTATGAGAGATAGAAACAGCCCGAGTTGTTGGGTTGGGTGGTAACCTGAAGGTTAGAAGGACTTGAGTCCTGGGACACTCATCTGTTGCACCATAGGACCTGGTTGTCATGCTCAGCTTCTGTTTCTTCTCTTCCCTTTGTGCATTGTGTTGATTGAGAATCCAGCATCCTTGGAAAAAAAAAATCCTTCATGTAAATAGGGAGTAACTTCATTTTGGCCACCACCCTTAGATGTTTCAGTAAATCCATTAACAATGTTAGCCCAACTGATGTCCAGGAGCTCCTTTCAAGTTCTGTTAGCTATCTATTCTCCAGAAGTTACTGGTGGATTTGGGCAGTACTCAGAGCTTTGTCTGAGCTTTAGCAAGTGGTCTGTTTGTTAAACCAGATGGTTAGCAGGGTTTGGAAAAAAATACACAAATTTCCATAGCTGTTGAGAACAGTGATCATTAAACAAAATATTCTTCTTCCAACTACAGCCAGAAGCTCGTACTTCAAAGGAAAAACTGCATCATTTTTTTTTAGTGCACAAAGACAATGTAGTTTTTAAAATGTGCACATTAGATAAGTTCATAAAGCTCCTACTTCTGTTTTCATCTTCAAAATTAGATGTTCATCTTGAAAGTAGCTGTGGGCTTAATGACTTAGTGATGTCACCTTATGCTTATTTTATGAATTGAGTGAGAAGTGATGTGGCTTTTCTGGAAGATGCTAACATCTCATTAATCATCAAGATTTTGTCTCTGATTGTGTTTGTAACCTGGGACGAGGAGAACTTCTCAGTGCCTCCATCTTCTCATCTCTCAGAGGTAATGATGGTAATATGGAGATGGCTCAGTCCTATTATCTGGTCTTTTATGTATCTCCCAAACCAGAGCCCTGCTTGGGTAGGAAGGGTGATGATACACCTGAGTAATTTAGTGCTAGGAAAATGGAAACGAGATGCCTTAATAATCTGAGGGGCAAGCAGTGAATGCTGAAGAGGGGCTGGGTCAGGCTGTAGAGGACACGGTGGTTGCTGCAGTCTACCTTTCCAAAAGTGGTTGAACACCTTGAAGACATCAGTAGATGTCTTTGTTCTGAAATGGATGTGGATGCTGCTAGAATATGATAGTGGCACTCGTTGACTTTGTTCTGCTCTTTGGCACCAGAGAATTTGAGAAGGTTCCACAGCCTTCCTAGGTGCTTGTCCTTTGTTTGACTGATTTCTATAACAGTCAACCTTTTCTAGGTTTTATATCAAATAAGCATCATTACAAAGATCTGTTCCCATCTATAAAACCAGTTTGAACTGTTTTGCAGGAATTTCAACTATTTCTTGTTAATCCACACACATAACTAATAAGTGAACTCCTGCACGAAAGCAGGAGCTTTTTCATATCCTATTTATATCAGCATATGTCCTAAAGAAGTTTGTGATATTTTTGTATTTATAGTAAATCACAGCAGCGTGTAGCGTGCAGAAAGAGAAATCAGAGAGGAAAAAAGTAAACTCTATTAATCTTTGTGAGAGAAAACATGTCATATGCAATATCCTCGAGTTGCATCACCATCTGGTTTTTTTTGGGTTGGTTTTTTTTTTCTGAAGCCTTTGGAAATGATCCAGCAGATGCTAGGGCTGCAGGAGCTGGGGGCTAGAACCTGCTCCCTGAAGCATGGTTAGATGTCTTCTGCTGCTTGCTGGGCCACAGCTGCGGTTTTACACAACAAAAAACTCATTTATCACGGAAATATTTCCTTTAGCTTAAGTGAGAAGCTTGCATCTGAACTGGCTCGTTGCTAAAAGCCGTGGCCATGGTGCTTCTGCTAGAAGTGGTTTGGCATTGCTCGGAGCCTTCCTTCCCCTTGCAGATGCCCAGCTGGATGTCTCTGCAGGCAGAAGGCTTCCAGGGTGGCTGTTTTCTTATCACAAAGAGCTGTATTTTCTTGCTTGTAACCTTTCCCTTGAAGTTTACCACTCTGGCTGGTGTTACATCCCCTCCTTTTCTGTTATCATACCCTTTTATTTTCCCAACAGATGTGGAAAATAAGCTTTTGGAGAAGTCTAGGTCTCGAGAGCTGTTCAAAGCCAGGGGCTTCCCCTGTTGTTGCTACTCCAACACCTTTGCTGGGGAAATCCCATCCTGTGATGGAGAACTCAGCGGGCAGATGATAGAGCTGGCCTGAGTTATGACATCAGGAGCTGGTGGGCTTTTCCTACAGGAAATCCAGTGAGAGAGATTATAAATTTCAGAAGCAGATGAGGTAGCTGGCTTCAGCGTTTCCAGTCACAGGAGCAGCCTGCTTCATGGCCGAGTACTCATGGCTTTATGTAATAGAGTAACCTCACCACTTCCCAAAGGGACTGGTCAGAGATTTTTAAGCAGTGACCTGTGATGCTGGAGGGCTTGCTCAGCCCTTCCAAACCTCTACCCCTCCTTCTAAAGGTTAGAAGAAGCCTTCTCATTCCCAGCTTAATTATCTTTGGGAGTAATTCACACACGTGAGGATGTGCCAGTGCTGTCCTTTAAACCCCAATAGGTCTCCTCTCTCCGTGCCCATCACCAGAGCCTTTCCCAGCGATGATCTCATCCCTTTCCCAGTGTTGATGGCTCTGCTTGTCCACTTCTGAAGGTGAGCAGCCCCATCGCATCCGCCTGACCTCCCCAGGAGCCCTTCTGTGAAACTGGTCTCATTTGAATTCATCTTTCTGTATGTAGATGATAAGGATTGACTTCATTACTCCCAGGATTTTCACCCCCACCTACTCAGTGGCATCAGTATTGTCCCAACACCCACAAACGTCCTCTGCAGCTCCAGCTGAGGAGCTCCACCATTCAGCAGAAATCCTTATTATTTCCCATGTATATGTAATTTATAGGACTGTGCATTTTGTATGACTGAATCTCATTCCATGCTTCTTATCCTTCAAAGCCACCCAGCCTGTCCTCTCTGATATCCTGGTCCTCTTCAGTATTAACAGTTCTCATCAGCTTTCCTTCCTCTGTAAAGTGAAGCTGAAATGTGGGGTTGAGTAGAGCTGGCAGCTCCTGCGAGGAGGGATTAGAGCATAAGCATAAATTTAATTTCAGATGAAAGGTAGGAAATGTAGGAGATGGACTTCCCTGGGTCTGGGCTCTGGTTTGACCATGAACACGAGCAGGCAACATGTGGAAAGGAGGTGGGAGGTAGGTGGTGGGGTTGGTAGGAAGAAGTACAAAAGTCAACTGCAAATGGAGAAGAATAGCAAAGCTGGGGTGGCTGTCAGGTTTAACGCCAGCAGCCAAGACCACGAGCTCCATCTCTGGTACGATCATAGCAGATCCTCAAAGGAGTTCATGAGGGACAGAGGTGATGCCAGAAAAATGTAGAAACCAAACGCAAAGTTCTTTTCATAAAGAAGGGAAAAGAGGTGCTGGGGAAGAGCTGACTGGTGGGGTTGCTCTCAGATCCCAGTGGGACTGGAATAAATCCTCAGATGTGCCGCAGTGAAGCCCCTGGAAGCAGAGATGAGAGCAGTAGCAGACAACGTTGATCAGTGGAAAATTCTTCAAGTCAAACCAGTTCCCCTCTACAAGAAGATGGCAGGTCTTGTGGACTCCAGTCTAGCAGCTATCCTGTCACTTGATTTTTTATAAGGCTTTTGATATTACAGAATCCCAGAATGGTAGGGGTTGGAAGGGACCTCAGGAGGTTGTAGAGGAACATAGTGTACATGCCTATAATCTGCATCTTGGAGCGAAAAAAAAAGTGTCTTTTCATAGACCTTCCTTGGAGTCAAGTCATCTAATGGCCTCCGTGAAACTGGGCTAAATAAATGAGTAAAAGGCTTGGAGATAGGGAGCCTCTCGGCAGGAGGAGTGGGATATGCTGAGGTGGGGTTAACGGTGTAGGAGAAGACTAGTAAAGGCTGATGCCTAACTTGTAGGTATTTAACCTGCTCTGTCAGTTAACAGGTAACCAGTGAGTCGTGTGTTCAACCACTGCAGGGTTTAACCAGCTTTATTGGGGAAATATTGGGGTGAAAAGCATGGCAGAAAGGATTTCTTTTTTTTTATCTCCTCTCGGGACAACGTGGATCAAGTGAAGTTTTCCAGCCTTGTGTCTCAGCACCTTTCATACTGAGGGGAACATAGATCTGGTGTTTTGGTGGCACTCTGCTTCTCAAACTCAGACTACATTGAGAAAGAGCCGATGAGTTTACCATTTTGAGGAGAAAACAAGGAAAATTCTGTCTTCTGCTGTATCAGATGCACCTTATGGCTCCGTGCAACAATTAAACGATCTACCTCCTGTTGGGAGACGGAACAGATGCAAACCCCAGAGAGACTCAGAAGCTCCCAGGGCTAATAATATTGTGTGTGTGTTGGGTTTTTTTTTTCTCATGTCAGAAGTATTTTTGTGTTTGTCGAAAGATCCACTTGCACAGCCCGTAACATCTCTCTCTGCCGTGCCTGGAACAGATGCGCGTGTTGTAATATAGACTGTGAACATTGACATCGCATGTGGTTCTCATTCCTCCCATTCATCTTTGAAGCTAATTGGTTCCATCCATCTCCAATGTGTTTGGCTCGCCGCAGCTATTTGTACTTTCACTCTGGTTCTAGCACTAATGGTGTGATATATATAACATGAAATAAACTCTCGTGACTCCGAGGGCTGCAGAGACACATAACGCAGCGCTCGCCTTTCGCTTGCTGTGTTGGGTGGGGGGTTATCTATCTATCTAACTATTTATTTATTTATTTATTTTAAATGGCACCACCCCCTCCCCCACCAGATATTTATTTTTTTCTCTTCACTAGCTGGAGCTCAGAAAATGCAAAAAAAAAAAAGTAGTTTATCAGTGTTTCCCCAAACATAAAAGGTTTTGCAGATCATCTACTGGTGGTGGACCTACTGGTTGGCTTCAGTGTTGGTTCCTACCAAGATATCAGGACTGGCTTTGTTAGAAACCTACGTTTTGTCCTGTCTACATCTTTTAATAATGTGAATTTATGGATGTGTAAAATTAAAAAAAAAAAATAATTAAAAAAAGTAAATTAGCAGCAATAATAAATTGGATAATAGCATAATTTTCCCATGACCCAACAGCATAATGCAGGTGAATTAATATTCCTGTTGAGAAGACATCAGGGAGTTACTGGGTATTTCTCTGGTCCTCCTCTCATCTTCCCTCCTGGGAATGTGACACTCCTGCACTAACAGGTGATTTGTCTTTCCCTCCCAGTCCTGACTGGAAGCCACCTCGTTACCTTCCATTCATTACAAGTGTGTCTCAGTTAAAGGTGATGTCAGTCTTCCATGTGTGTTTAAACCCAGATTTTAGAGGGATTTTTCACTGATGAACAGCGAGGGAATATTGGGGGATTTTTGCAGCTTATTCCCCTTTGTGATTAATTTTTCAGGAAGCAATGGGACATGTTTCACACTTCTTCTGCTCAAAAAGTCATGTAGTTTCTCAGCTTCGCTGTAAATATTTTCACTTCTTGCTAGGGAGGCTTGAATTCCATTGTTTGAGTAATCCAGGTCATACTAATTCTTTGCTTTTGGAGGGTTTTTTTAGTATTTTATTATTAATTTTAAACAACTTGACTCACAAGTATTTGGATTTCTGTTCTCAGCTGGGGGTGTGGAGTCATGCTAACTTTCTTCTAACCTGTCCTGATCAGGACATAAAGTGTGTCAGCTGTAAATGTTGAACTTGGCTATTTCAAGCAAACAGAGAAAATTCATGTACAGCTGCACGGACCAGAAACGCGTCCCTTGTCCTCTTGAAAAATAATCTGCTGTGTAGGGAGTGTCATTTTAAGTGGTTTTTGTTGACTCTCAGGATTTCTGCTGTCTGGAGGTTTGACGTGCTGTGACTTCAGGGGTCACATACAGCAAATCAACTCCGAGGAGTGTTCAGTAGAACTGGAACTAAACTGGTGTCTGAGGGTAAAGCTCTGGCTCAGGGTTGAAGAGCATCTCTCACCTGAGCTTTGCCGTTGGCCTCAAGCAGGTGGTTTAACTCATCTTTGCAATAAGAGGGAGAGGTGCCCACCAAAACTGCATCCTACCAGCCATGGGTTGCTAGTTTGAGAGAAGGTAAAGCAGATCTGGGGGCCAGTAAAATCGTTAAACCTTCACAGCAGTAAGAAACCAGAGAACTCTGCTTTGGCTTACTGGTTTTGTTGCCAGTTTTGTTCCAGCTCTGGAGAGGCTCGCTCCAGGTCGGTGGGTGTTGGTGGCAGTGGGGATTTTCTAAGATGAAATGATCACTGAATTTCACTAGTCATCTTCTTTTTTTTTTTTCTTTGTAGGTCCAAGTTCAGTTAAAAACAAGAAAAAGGGTAAGTTTGAGTTTAATTTAATTTTCCTTTCTGTTCCTGTGTTACCTGGCTATGAATTCTCTTTAGCCAACACGAAGGAAAAGCCAACGACAGGTTCCCTCCCTGGGAAGGGCAGGGATCAGCGTGGTGCATGGTCCCACCACACAACCCACGGGTTGCTCTCCTGCTCCTGCATTGCCGTGGTAGGATGGCACAACCAGAGCAGGAGGAGCATCCTCATTAAAGCCTTCATTAAAAGTTAATTACATCATATAGAAGTAATTCTGAAGATGCTGGACTTAAATATGAGAAATGCAGAAATCACGTGCAGCCTGGGAAGCTCAGCTCATCGTGGGGCTCGTGCAGGCATTACATCCTTCCTGGGGAAGGACTTGTCATAAGGGCAGTTAATGACAAAACAAGGGGAAATGGGTTTAAGCTGAAAGAGGGGAGGTTTAGATGAGATATTAGGAAGAAGTTCTTCACTGTGAGGGTGGTCAGACACTGGAACAGGTTGCCCAGAGAAGCTGTGGCTGCTCCTCCCTGGAAGTGTTCTCGGCCAGGTTGGATGAGGCTTTGAGCAACCTGGTCTAGTGGAAGGTGTCCCTGCTGCTGGCAGGGGGGTTGGAACTGGATGAGCTTTAAGGTCCTTTCCAACCCAAATCATTCTATGATTCTATGATTGACATGGCCAAGCCTGTGCAGCAAAGCCCTGGCAGATGCATTATCACCTCTCTGCTTCCTACCTGTTGCACCTATATTGTGTATATTGAATTTATTGAATTAACAGGCCGGTTAGCTGGTGAGCACTTTGCTGTGTCCCTCAAGAGACCTTCCCACATGTGCTGGTACATGGTCTGGCCTCCAGCCCCTCGTCATGACCTGCAGCAGCAAGAGCAGCTGAGCTTTTTGTGTCTGTGCTGCTTTAATAACACATCAAATCGCTTTTAATCCTCGGATACAGACGCCAAATTTATAGCTGAGAGATTAAGACAGTTAGGAGACTTAGTTTATGTTTACTCTCAAAAGCAGCATAAAATTTTATGTTGGAGAAGTTTGTCCTAACGAAACTCAGAAGCCCTAAACCCGTGTTAAATCAGCCCAACTAATAACAACCGATGTCTGTGGTACTTGGAGCAGTTCTGGAGTAGCAGGGGGATCTCGTGGAGCTGTGTTACAGACAGCTGGAGCGCTGTATAAAATAGTTTAATTTTATGGTATTGTCACATTTAATTATTTTATTTTTTTTTCGAGTTAGAGCTTATTGTTTGGCAAACGATGATGAAGGAAAACTTACTGGTTGTGCCTGCTTTGAGTTTTGGAGCCTGCTTAGTGCAAGTGGGTACAGACGGAGACTTGGCACGCTGGGATTTGGGAGCTAGAGACCCTCCCTGGAGAGTGGCTGGGGTCCCCTCAGTTAGAAGATGAATCAAGAGCTTTCTACTGACTGAAAATCTATATATATTTTTTTTTTTTGCCTTGTGATTTTAATAAGTGAGGTTCCGTTAATGCAGAAAAGTAGTTGAAGTAACTTGAAGGGAGCGGGAATGCACAGAAAATAAGTGTCCCTGTGCGGCGTCAGAATGATGTGCAATTGTTTTACTGCTGAACTAGCAGCTCGTTTAGTAGCAGACCAGATTTCTGAGACAGATGAGTTAAAGCAGCTGTAATGTCTGTCCCTCTTGGGAAGGAAAGCAAGGAGTGACAGCAGCAGGATGCTTGACTTACTGCCTGTGATCCTTCCTTTGGATGGCCTAGATCAGAGGGGATGCGAAGGAGAAGAATTTATTCAGTGTGCTTTAGGGTTTGATTCAAGGTGATCATTTCCAAAGCATGTCATTATCCTGAGGAGAAGGAGGAGGAATTGCTGGATTAGAGGAAGGCTGGCTTGTTGGCAGCTCAGATTTGAAGGCATGGCTACTAATCCAAGCAGAAATACTGCTGTGAAGCATTGTCCCCATTTTTTATAGCACCCCAACGTTCCTTTAATCACCCGTGCTTACCTTAACTTTGTTTTCTGCACATTGAAACTCAACTGCACAGACTTCCACGTGCCCTTGGTGGTGGCTAGTGGCCAGCTACAGGTTTCCACTTCTGTGCTAACTAAAAGAGATGGGTTTTTCCTTACAGCTTTGTTCCATGACAAAGGTGGATGTTTAGCAGAGAAACCAGTACATAAATGTACTCAGAAACCATGCCAATAACCATGATTTCCTGTCCTAACTGCCATCTAAAAAGGTGTTTAACGCTGTCCTACAGTGGACTTTGTTTCAGCAGTTGAAGCCGTTTTACTAAGTTATACTAAAGCTCTTTGGGCTGAAAGCTGTTGCAAAGTTGCATTTTCAAAGCACCATCAAAAGAATGTGATTTTGGGGGATCTGGAAAACCAGGACAGCTCAGGTCAGGCTTTCCCTGCAGACCTTAGTTCAGCCCACCGGGTAGATCCCTGGTAAGAGTCTTGACTTCCATGGTTGTGCTGGTTCTCTTCCTGGGAAGACATGATGAGTTGTGTTTGAGGATTGTGGCAATTCTTCACTGCTTTTGTCTTCCTGATTGGGTTGGTCCTTCCCTTACCCCTCCATCCAAAGCCCCAAATATAATCATGTTAAGGCATTGTAGCATCTAACTCCTTCGTGCACATGAAGTCCATCCTCATGGCATAGTGAAGAGTGGGGCTTTGTGGAGATGCCTCCTGCATCGCCAGCCTCCAGGGCTGGTGGAGAAAGCTGAAGTTCAGCTCTGAACTGCCCTCTGGAGGCACCTCTCCATCTATCAATGTACAGCAGGTAGAAAATATTGCATCTGTTTTCCATCAAAAAACAGAAAACTGAGAAACTGCAGAGGGGTTCATCTTGACTTTTAACACCTGCTTCTGCCCTGCCAGCAGCGTTGTCCTCGCGGCATGGAGCCAAGAGACCTCCACCCCACCCTGGCTGGTTGGGTGCTCCTCCTTGTCCCTGCTCTTCAGCCAGCAATGAGCCATTCCCAGTCTTTTGCTTTCCTCGTTCCCAAGCTTTTCCTGTAGGTAAAAGACCACCCCATGCTCAGTGTGTGGAGAAGCTAACGTTT
This sequence comes from Antrostomus carolinensis, assembly GCF_000700745.2. Classification (NCBI taxonomy): domain Eukaryota; kingdom Metazoa; phylum Chordata; class Aves; order Caprimulgiformes; family Caprimulgidae; genus Antrostomus; species Antrostomus carolinensis. The sequence goes on along the minus strand of NW_010297693.1, from coordinate 11,852 downwards.
GACTTTCTATTTTTCAGGTAAAAAGGCTGGTCCTCCAGGGCCCAACGGTCCCCAAGGGCCACCAGGTCCTCCTGGGCCGCAGGGACCCCCTGGTATTCCCGGCATCCCAGGGATTCCCGGCACAACCGTCATGGGACCACCCGGCCCTCCTGGCCCACCGGGTCCTCAGGGACCACCCGGACTGCAGGGCCCCTCAGGTAACCAACTGGTCTGTCCCCAGAGCCCTGGCACGATGGGGGGGACACAGGGGATGCCACAGTGGCACCACTGTTCTGCAGATAAATACAATAACTCCAGGTTTCCATCTGAGGACAGCACAAGGTCCAAACGCGATGGTGTAGTGTCCTTGTGTAGAACTTGGGTGTTCCTGAGCTCATCCTTGCACCCACGGTGGGACAAGAGGAGCAGAAGAGGAGCCCAGCAGTGGCAGTGGTTTAGGGTGCGATGTCACAGCCAGGTGGTACCTGTCAGAGGAGGATGCAGAGAAGGAGCAGCAAAGACCTGCAGAGCCTCGGGTGCTTTTAAGTGTCCCACTGAAGTCTGCTGGTGACCAATTTTTGTGTGTGCAGACTGGCTGTGAGGTGGCCAAGAAGGCCAAGGGCATCCTGGCCTGGATCAGCACCAGTGTGGCCAGGAGGACCAGGGAAGTTCTCTTTCCCCTGCACTGGGCACTGGTGAGGC
>NW_010297693.1:1311-11104 GCF_000700745.2 Antrostomus carolinensis | reverse complement strand
GCTGGAGCGTGTCCAGAGAAGGGAACGGAGCTGGGGAAGGGTCTGGAGCACAAGTGTGCTGAGTTCCCTTGTGGCTGAGGGAACTGGGGGTGTTGAGCCTGGAGAAAAGGAGGCTGAGGGGAGACCTTGTGGCTCTGTGCAAGTCCCTTGGAGGAGGGTGGAGAGAGGGGGGGGTGGGTCTGTTCAACCAAGGAACAAGGGACAGGACAAGAGGAAATGGGCTCCAGTTGTGTCCAGGGCAGTTGAGATGGGATGTGAGGAAGAATTTCTTTGCTGAAAGGGTTCTGAGGCATTGGAAGGGGTTGCCCAGGGCAGTGGTGGAGTCCCCATCCCTGGAGGGATTGAAGAGTGGTGTAGACATAGTGCTGAGGGACATGGGTTAGTCATAGGGGACTGGTCAGTGTTGGGTTCATGGTTGGACTTGACGATCTCAAAGGGCTTTTCCAATCCAGGCCATTCTGTGGCTCTTCCCAGCAGTGGCACAGTGTTTAACTCCTCTTAAGCTGCCTCAGAGCTGAGCTTTGCAGCAGGACGGGGCAGGATGACACTTGGCACAGCCACCGCGCCAGCCCAGGATCCACACGGACCGAGGCCGTTCACCTCCCGTACCGGCCAGATGAAAATCTGTTTTCCTCCCCCAGTTCTTGGTTTCATTTTCCTTTGTTTCTTTGTATCTGCACCATATTGTCTTGTCCCTGGAGTCATGTGCCAGTTATTTTTGTTAGAACCCCTGAATTGAAGAACTCTTTACAATGCAGATCACTGGACGTTCACGTCAGTGGTGTTTGTTATAGATGTAGGAACAATCTAGTATTAAAAAAATGCATTTTCAGAGAAATCGAAGCAATTTACCCTATAGCTGGCACGGCTCTCAAAGGAAAACTTGGTTGACTTCTCAGTTTATATCTCAAAGCATTGGCCAGGAGCAGCATGAGGTCCTTAGCACTCCAGAGTGCTGCCCACAAACATCTCCTCTTTAATAGAGATTTGGCTCCCAGAGAAAAGAGATTTTTGAATGCTGTGAATGACCTGAGTTACTGCAGGGTGAAACTTGTCATCTTGGCAGCCAAGAGGCTTTGTTGCCACTGCTGATCAGGAAAAGGGTTGTGGAATTTGTCCTTCTAGTGGAAACTGGTTGAATCATATTAGGGCATTTTATTGATGTTAGTCAGAAATGAGTGAAGAAAAGAGGAAAAAGTTGGATGACTCTTTTTCTTCTTTTATATACTTATATGTTCTTTTATATATGTACTTTTTAACATTAAGCTGCACTCTGTGCCACTATTACTGTCCTCCTCCTGTTAAAAGTGGGGTTTTAATGGTGATTATGGGCTAAGAGGAGTTGTATTTCTAGGAGTGTTGACTGCAACTCTTTCAAGCTTCTTCAATGATGTGAAATTGTATTTTGCAGGTGCCACAGACAAAGCCGGCTCCAGAGACACCCAGGTTGGTTGATCTTCTTTTAAGGGAAAAACCCATTTCTTCTTTTAAGGGAAAAAAAAACATTTTTGGCTGGATTTTTATAAATTACTGGCTGTGTTTGCTAATGTTGTGTTTGATGGTATAGCTCTGAAAAAAACCCCCTCCTTCCTGGGTGTGTTAAATCATAGCTACACAGTGTCTGTCTGAGCTCACCCATTTTATTGCTCAAAAGAAATCTGGTTTGGGCTTTTCACCTCTTCTCCAGCACTTAAACATGTCATGGTCAGCTCCTCTGATCTTCTTTTTTCATTTATGAAAAGCATTAATGATCTCAGGGTCCTGTCACACCTCTGTAGTGGTCACCAGAGCTGTGGCAGTGTGTCAAGGGACTGTAAAATGACATAACATTTCCCATTAATTTTAAATCCCTGTGATCTCGTTTTTGCAGCCAGCTGTGGTCCACCTTCAAGGCCAAGGCTCAGCCATCCAAGTGAAGAATGGTAAGGATCTCATCATATTGGCAGTTACTCAAAAGAGTCCATCCTGCTCCCATAGCCTTGTATCTCGGTCTAAGTCCATCCTATATCATGGGTCCTTGATTACCCCAACTGTTGGCCTCCTCTCATGACAGTTTGGTTCCCATGGCCAGACCCTCTCAGAAGAGTCTTCTCTTGAATTTCCATCCCCATTTCCTCTGCACTCCTATTTATCTCTCAGATTCTCTCTGTCCTGTGCATCCCACTAATTCTGTCCCAGTGAATCTCCCTTCTCCTTGACCTCCAGACACATGATGTGCCTCCTCCAGCCTGCTGTTGTATCATCAGTTTTCCTCAGCCCTTCCATGGCCAGCCTTCTTTCCCACTTTATTTTAAGCCCTCAGTGTATCCTTTTCCTTTCTCAGCCCCATTAGCCCATGTTTTCCTCCAGTTTTCCCAGTAATTTATGGCAGGGGAAGGCACAGCTGGAGTGTGAGGACAGAGGTACATGTCCATCAGCTCCTCCCACGTTACGCTGCACACACAGTCCCTTGGTCACCTCTACCCCCACCAAGAGCCTTTAAGCTCAAGTCCTGCTGAGCCATTTCACATCCACAAGCAGTTCTTTGCTCTCCTCCTTCCTCCCCGGATCCCTATGCAATTTCTGCTCAAGTTCCTGCTCTTCTTGCCAACAGCTGGGTCTCATTCATGAGCTGCTGTCTCCCTGCTCATGATGTCTGGCTGTGCTGGAGAGGAGTTGGCTGGCTTGTCCCCAGCCTGTGTCACTGCGTGCAGCTCCCTGGGGAGCCCTGGGGCACGTACCCTCATCCCAGCCCTTCAGGGCTGCAGCTCCCAAGGGTTGGTGCAGCAGGGATGGGGCTGCAGGACCCCTTGTCCCCCAACTTCCACCACATGCGTGGGATGATGAAGGCTGGCCAAGGCTTCTGTTGAAAGGCAGTTGCTCTCTTTCAGCAGATGTGAGGTGTGGGAGCTGAAATTTGTCATGGTTAGAAGTTGGGGGAGGGAAAAGCTCCCCAAAACAAAAAGGAGACAGACCGTTCCTAGGAACAATACGAGGGAGAAGACGCTGTTTTGCTTACGTTCAGAAATGATCCTTTTATTAACGGGGAGCCTGTATGTTTACAGAGCGTACGCTGCTCTCCGAGAGGGGACTTGCCCTGGCAGCGTAATTCCCTGCTGCTCGGGAACAATCTGCTGCTGGGAGCCCTTAATGCTGTCCAGCTGACAGCACCACAGCTCAGCCTGCCTGCTCTGCAACGGGCTGAGCAGCAGCCGAAGACAGGGAGGCAAAGAGTTGTGTTTGATAAACAAGGTACCTACAGAGCACAGCCCCGTTCTGGGCTCGTAGCAAAATGTGTCCTCTGGACCTGCTCGTTGGCTCATCCAGAGAACAGAGATCTGCTCGTGTTGTCACTTCTCCCACTGGCTCCATTGCCAGAGGACTTGGGTGATGGATCTCTCAATCCCTGAGTGCGTTGAGGACCCCAGTTAGGGGTTAATGTGGTGTGACGTGATGCAGTGTTGTACTTTTGTTGTTATTTTGGCTTTTGAAAACCTAGGAAATGTACTAACAAAGCGTTTGTTAAAAATAATGCTAGTTACAAAGTCAAGAATGTTGAAGTCAAGGAATACCAGAATTAAAATCGATTGTGTAACCCCAAGTTGGCCTCCGTGCAGAGATGGGTCCTGAGAGACGGGCTCATCACACGATTTTTTCCATAATATTGTTGTCTCCTTTGCTGCAAGGACTAGTTTTCTTCTAGGGCTGATCCCAAGGCTTAAAGTGAGGGTGAAAGGCTGCATCTTGGCACTTCTGCTGAGAACATCTTCCAGCCCAGCAGCACTGAGAGGGCCACAGACAGATTGGCCACATGTAGTCCCATTCCCACGAGGACAGGAATGACCCTTGTCATCCTAGCTTTACTGTGGTCCTCAAGGACGTACCTGTTGACGTGGTCTTCAGCACACTGTCTGTTGAAGCTCTGCTTTGTTTAGTGTGGAGGCTGGGTAGAGAGGTGTGGGGAGGGGAATAAATAAGATGGAAAGGAAGGAAGGAGAGGAAGAGGAAGCAGAGGAAGAGATTTAATGGTCTCAAGGCTAGGTGATGTCAGTTGAGGAGGATCTTTCTTGGACAATTGGATCCTGGTCCTACCTCTGCTGCAGAGTTTTTTCCATGATACCAGAGAAGTCACCAGTAACAAAGCTTTTACAAGGACCATGAAGAGATGGACCTCACCTGAAGAAACGCTGTTATAATCACAGCTGCAATAAGTCATTTAGGATTTGTGGCTGAACGTACAAAAATAATGTGAAAAATCAGCCCCTGGCCCCTCAGGTGAATTAAGAAACTTATCAATCAACTTATCAAACTTACCTTACAGTCCTGGGGATGAACATAGTGTCCTACCAAAGGCTGCACACCACTTTTCAAGGATGAGGAGAACTACTCTTGACTAGGACAAGTAGAGATGTAAATCAATTGTGATGTGCCCTGAACAAATCGGGTGTCCAGCAGCAAGGGATGGTATGATTAGAGCTGTAGAGAGGAGTCCAAATTAACACCCCGTAGTCTTTAATTCTGGGATTTTCTGACCGAGTTACTTGACTATTCAGCTTGAGTCTGTGACAGAAGTTGTGTGTGAAACCTTGCAATGTCACTGTATTGCTGTGCTCCTGCGCTTTTCCTTCTGACGGGTACTGAGTGACTGCCGTTTTCTCATACTGAGATCTTTCAGGTGGAGTCCTCAATGACTGGTCTCGCATCACTATGAACCCCAAGGTGTTTAAGCTGCATGCCCGCAGTGGGGAGCTGGAGGTACTGGTGGACGGCACATACTTCATCTATAGTCAGGTAGAAGTGAGTACGGTCCTAGGCCTAACTCCTATTCTTGTGTTCCAATGGAAGCCTTGCATGAACCACGAGAGGGCTCCAGACAACTACCAAATGCCAAGAACTTGTATGTCCTTTTAACCACTTCGTGCTCTAGGAGATGTGTGTCGGAGGAAGACGTTAGAGTTTCGAAGTGCAAGGTCACACCTTTCGCCGTGACACCGGCTGCGAGAGATTAGTTCCCGAAACACAGGCGCAGACGCCCAGCCAGATCCCACATGCCACCAATGCCTTCCTTTTAATCCTCCATATTGGCCTTGTAGTCATTCACCAGCACATCTAAACCTCCCTGCAGAACAAGGGGCCCAGCAGGACACTAAGCTCTGTGCTTTAAAAGAGACATAAGACCAAAACCCTGACAACTTGAGATCCTTGCGAAGCCATGTCACTCTTTGTAAGCGTAGGACTCTTGGTCCTGGGTGGCTTGGCCAAACTCCAGCTCAGGTAACTCCATTTTGCCTCCCCCTTCTTCATGTAGCTTCAGACCAACACGACGCACCAGCAACCACATTGTGTGGTGGGATGGTTCAGCTGCTGCTTTAGTTGGTAGCAGCGATGGATGTACGGACCTGCTTCTGTAAAAAGGGCTAAACAAGGTAATAAATTATTGTGTTGTGATTGAGTAGGCAGATAATTGAGGCATCGTTTCCTCTCCCCATTCAAATAAGATGCAGGAGATGGACTGTCATTTAACACAGTGCTCCCAGTATCTTGCAGATCTCTGAACAGAGTTGCTGGGCTGTGTGTGGAGTACGAGCCGTGAAGCTCTCCCCAGCCCTTCTGGAGCATTCAGGTTGTCCATTCACCTGTGGACTCAAAAACTGTCCAGGTTCTGGGACAGATTTTAGCAAGACAAGAGGGTTTCTATGTAACAACCACAGTTAAGTGACTTCCACCTTGCTCCATTGCTGATATCACCTCCTGCTCATGATTTACCTCCAGTCAGTTGCCAGCCCCCCTGGGACTGTACCAAGTGGGATATAAAGTGGGCTGTGGATGTCGAGTTTAGTCCTCTTCCATGGAACTGGTTACGTGTCTGGTTTGGATGGGGACAGGAAAAATAACTCTACATGAGCCAAAGTATAATTTCCCGAGTGGTTACTGCTAATTGCTGGCCACGGCTTTGTGCCTCTGAAGCCTTTGTCATTTGTAGTCCATCAAGGGGAAAGGGGACTCAGTTTTGTGTAGCTTCTGTGGCTGCAGGGTGTAGACTAAGAAGAGCTAGCAGGTACATCCAAAACAGCTCATTTTCTTCCATCAGGAAGAAGCAGCTCCCTGAGAGTGACTTCTCCTTGGACAGGTCTTTGTCATGCATCTTGTAGTTCTTCAGAATCAGTGTGTGGGAGATGGCTAAGCAATGAGTAATGGAGTCATGGGGGACACCCAGGTGCTAGATGTAGGAGTTCAGTCAGTACAAACACTAGAAGGTCACTTGCTTCCAAGCTGTGGAGGTTGGGAGAGCTTCTTCCCTGTAATAGCTTAAACCTTTGAAAGCACCTCAAGTCCAATTACAAAGGCAGCAACTCCCAGTACATCTTAGGGCATTTTTGATGTCAACACTAAAGGAGGCTCATGGGACCCAGAAAGCAGGACTTGCCAGGTAAGTGAAAGAGGACTTCAGTTCAAATGTTTCTGTTTGTCGGATGAAAAGTTGTTTGTAGCAGATAGGGTTGGCTGCACCTTTCTGTGACCAAACTTGTGCAGGTTTGTAATTTTTTCCTGTAATAAGCAGGGTCTAGGGTGAGGATTCGTAGCTCAGCCTTAGACACATGGATTCACGGACACTTGCATGCTTGTGTCAGGAGGAAGTGGAATACCAAGTTTCCTCATGGTTGGTTGGTTTGAGGTTCTTTCTGCCTTGCACAAGTCAACTTCCCATGAATATAAGATGTCCTGGGGCCAAGGAAGGGATCTTTAGTGGAGGGAACAGATATATACACGTTGAAAAGGAAGGTGGACTTGTTCCTGGTGTGCAAATACACTCCCTAATATCTCTCTTCTTCCTGCTTCACATCAGGTATACTACATAAACTTCACAGATTTTGCCAGCTATGAGGTGGTGGTGGATGAAAAGCCCTTTCTGCAATGCACTCGGAGTATTGAGACCGGCAAGACCAACTTCAATACCTGCTATACAGCTGGGGTCTGCCTCCTCAAAGCCAGGCAGAAGATCGCTGTGAAAATGGTCCATGCTGACATCTCCATCAACATGAGCAAGCACACAACATTCTTTGGGGCCATACGCTTAGGAGATGCCCCAGCATCCTAGATGAACTTGGCACGTCCAAGGATAACTCACAGAACTGCACAGTGCTGCTGTTCATAAGCGTATCAGTATTTCAGGGGGTTCTGTAATCCGGCCATAAAGAAAACTGATCCAGAGCTATTTATTCCTATATGTGAATGCAGGAAGCACAATTGTCTTCTGTGACTTGCATGGAGACTCGGATCGAAAAAGCTAGTTGACAAAGCGTGGTGAGGAAGCAAAGGCTGTTGTGTCTGCCTTGTCTCAGTATTTCAAGTATTACTGCACTGATACTCGGCTCTGTGATGGTCACACGAGGCTTGCTGAGAGCGGGGTGGGTCTCTGCTTTGATGTTGCACTAGCAAGAGCATCCCAGGCAGTAGCGGGAGAAAACAAATGTCCAAATTGTCCTATCCAGGTACTCCTGCTTCTGCACGCTAACGAAAGCAAGAAAAAAGGGGTTTTTCTGGTTTTCTGCCTTCCCAGTTTGAACTGGAAGGGGCACGGGGTGCGAAGGGAGGTGGATAAGACGGGGTGGTCAGTGGTGTTTACATTCATCCTCAGGAGTGCGAGCGAAGAAGGCGAAGGGCCTCTACTAGAGCTTGGAGCAGGCTGCCCGAGCAGTCAGTGCGGGAGGAAGATGAATACTTCACTAGAGCAGGCTTAGCAGATAGGAAACTGCCTCCACATTCCACACATCACCAAGTCCCCAAGAAAACGCCGATTCCCGGTTCCAGCGCCTCTGCTACTTTCAGCTCCTGCCATGACCATGAACCCAGAGGTATACCTTCATGACCATGACCCCAGAGGTACACCTTGCCCTAACGGGGGCTGCCTCAAAGTACTGCTGCTGTTAACAGCAAATTTGTGTTTTGTTGGGGTTTTGGTTTGTTTTGGGTTTTGGTTTTGGTTTGTTTTGGGGGTTTTTTTGGGGTCTTTTTAATTAATATTTTGCAAACCAGAACACATTTCTACAGGCTTGACCGAGCCGCGTAGAGCAGACACAAGTACTTGTGAAAACACTCTGAAGAGGTTTGTCATGTTTAAGAATAAAATATTCAAACAGGATTTTTTTTAATTTTTTTTTTTTCTGTTTTAATAGCAACTGTCCTGCTTTTAGATGCGGTTTTTATCCTTTCCCCCCCCCCCCCCCACCCCTTTCCTTTTTGGCACCCTCCTACCTAAAATGCTCTAATAAGTGGTGATGGAGTCTCTAGCAAAGAAATTTGTATTTAAAAAGTCTGGTCCAGCGTGAAGTCACCACTTTTTCTTTTCTCTGAGCCCTGCTGAGTCTAGTCATAACTCGATTTCTGGTGACTAAGAGAAGAGCTGGGACACTATTGTTTCTTTTGGCTTCTTGAGCAACTCTCTCCCGTTACCTCCCCTCAACTGGGGAGATCTAAAGCTATAAGATGTGCTGGAGCTGAGGAAGAGGCCGAAGCGCTAATTGCTCTTTTGTGTCATGCCTCGCTTTGTTCTTGGTTGTGTTGGTTGGGTTTTGTTGGGTTTTTTGTTTTGTTTGTTGTTTTTTTTTTTTAAATGGGTTTCTTTTCAGAGCATGTTTTGTTTTTTTTTTTTCTTTAAAAACTAAAGAGGGTAGTGAAGTTTCAGCAGATGTAGCAAATGGCACAAGTCCTACACCCATGTCTTGGTGGTGACCTCCACTTCCAAGCTGAGGTGGCTCAGGGTGGTCACTTGCAGGGACCTGGGAGCGGACGTGTCTCAGCACCGCGCCGGAGCGACTGATCTGACCGCAGAAGGGTCCACCCTGGCTGGAGAATTCTTGGCTCCATCGCTTTTCCCCCATCCGTAGCGAGTGATCTCACTTGCCAAGTGTTGCAGTTATTGGGAGATAAATATTTCTCGGGGGCACCCAGCTTTGGCTGCAGCTTGGCTATTCACAGGAGGCGTGCAGTTTGTAAAATAACTACATGAAAAATTGCCTGCTATTGCTTTTTCAATATGTTCTCCTCCTTTCTAGCCTTAACATGTTGGACTAGCAAGAGCCTTAGGGGCACTTAACTAGTCTTTGTGGTTTATTTCCTTTAAAAATGGATTAAGAAGGACATGTTCCTCTGACAAGAATGAATCGGGACAACTGTGTGTAGTGAGAACATTAAGCAAATCATTAACAGAATTGCTTTAGAATACAGCCTGAACTGCAAGACTTGGGGGCAGGCATCAATAACGCACTGGCTTGGGAGAACGTGATGGATGGAGTTTGCATTCCTGGTCCCCCACTGGCAGGATCTGTGATCTGCTCCTGACTGTGGCCGCGGGCAGGAGGAGGCAGAGGGAGAACCCTTCTCTCTACAAGCCCCACGCGTCGCTGTCGGGTTCCCTCTCTGGCATGTGCCTCTGGGATGCGGGAGGAGAACAGAGCAGGAGCAGTTCCTGCCGTGGGAGGTGTTAACGGGCTTTTTCCGATGCTTGAGTTACACCAAAGCGTGGAGGAGTTGGAGTTGGAGAGCAGAGAGTACCTGTCTGCAGGTGGCTGTGTTCATCCCTGGGGTGAGTGGGTGGATCACCACTCCTGTAGCAGCTGTGGGGAGTCTTTGTACATGAAACTCTTTGGCCTCTCTAGCAGCAGGTTCTCCTTGATGAAGTGTTACAGTGCAGGTCACCTAGGCTGTAGCATAGCTGCTTCTGTATGAAGCTTCTTCAGGTGATGTCCTACCATCTTTGGTGCCTCTTCCCTTTAACTGGAGCTGAAAAGGCCTGGAAGCAGCTCAGAGGAGG
>NW_010297693.1:0-1284 GCF_000700745.2 Antrostomus carolinensis | reverse complement strand
AATAGGGCCTCGCTCCAGTCTTTCCCTCTGATGTTTGTGAATTTTGATGTATCTCAGTTCTTTGACTCAGAAGGAAGTGCTTCATTTATAGACAAACATCTGTGTATCCGAGAGGGTGGACATGAAATCAGTCACCACTGGCTTCCCATGTGCCAGCCTTCCTCTCCCGTGGTACTTGGTGGCCCTGTTCTTACCTACGTGCCTTGGCTCTGCTGCCCAACTTTGGGCTGGACTCCAGCTGCAGCAGCTCCTTGGGATATAATGCATCGTCTGAAACCCATCTCCCTCCCAAACTCCCCTCTACAGAGACAATTTCTAGGCATGCCAGCTTGGCTGTTGTGTTCAGGGCCCCTTTTGAGGGAAGGATTCCCTTCAGTAGAGGCTTGGGCCATGGCTCTCTACCCAAAATTACCCAGCTTTGCTTCCCTCCAGCACCCTTCTCACCCAGGTAAGCGGTTGTGGTCTCCCTGCCACCCCCTGTCCCCATCAGGAGACTTGGCATTGTCCTTCCACTGACTGAGCAACGTCAGGTGCTTAGAAAAGGGCACCCGAGCTGCATGGGGAGGGAGATGATCAAAGTGCTTTAGGTCATTCATGGTTCTTTTCTTCCCAGTAAGAGGTGGAGTGTGGGGAGTCCTTCCCACTCACTGTGGGCTGGTGGCACCAGCCCTGGCTGCTGTCCTGGCCCTGGGCAGATCCCTGGGCTTTGGGGAAAGGGGATGGGACAACTGCAGCTGTGCTTTGGGGTGCACCCACTGACGAGCCTGACCCCCCCTACCCACCCCATATTCCTCACTCCCAGACTGGGGGGAAGCCTCAGACTCCCCAAAAAACCGTAATGGGTGAGGAGTTGTGGGAAGAGACACGACTCCCCCCGTTACCCATCTGAGCTGCACGGTGAGGGACTGATGCTGCTTTGTGCTTCGACATCTTTATCCAAGACACTATCTGTATATAAAATATACATAATGTATATAAATTAGGATGTAAGTTTATGTAAATTGTCAATATTTTCTTGGCAAATAAAGCTTTTCCCTGATCTCAGTGTTCTGGGTGGGATTTCCTTCCCCAGCCCAATCAGGAATTGCTGTGGATGGTGGTTTGTCTGCACGACGGGACGCAGCTGAAAGGCAAAGGATCTTCATCCTGCGGGGAGGGTTTGAGACACAGCTGCTGTGGCCACCGCCGCTGAGGACAGAGGTGTCGGTCCCCTTGTTGGGCTCGGAGCTGCTCGTCTTGGTCCCCTCATTGGTCTCAGAGCTGCTCGTCTTGGTCCCCTCGTTG
>NW_010297692.1:41959-43126 GCF_000700745.2 Antrostomus carolinensis | reverse complement strand
CTCTGAGTGTCACTACCCCCCGCACTCCTCCCAGGGTCTGGTCCCTGGAGCATCCCGCTGGCCTCCTTCTCCCCTGCTCCCCTCCCTGGCGAGGTGGTGGCAGCGTCTCTGGCCTGTCCTTCTCCCCTGGGGCTGGTGGGGAACAGGTGGGCTGGGTTTGAATCGTGGTACGACCCCACTGTGGGCACTGCCACCCATCCCCGCTGCAGGCAAAGCCCTCTTAGCCATCCCCATCCCAAAGCATCCCAGAGAGATCCTGCTACAGCCTGTCCTGAAAGGATGACTGATGCCGTTTCTGCTGCCACGTTAATTCTGGATTTGGGATGTTCATTAGTAGTTGCCTGTGTCGGCTTTTGCTACTGCCACAAATCCTGATCTGCTGATGCCCTGAAATACAAGATCTCTTAATTAATTGAGGGACACCTGCCTTTTCCCATTGTTGTCACTTTTCTGGCCACCTCAGCCTTGTCAAAGCTCACAGGGAAGGTGAGAACAGGATTTAAATCCTGCTTGGCAAATTCCCTGGCTGCTGGTTGAACATGAATGTCCCCGTTGCTGCGGCAGAGAGCCCATGGCTCCCACGGGTGCTTGCTGGGGACCGGCTCCAGGACACGTCGCCAGGTCTTCATGGGGGGGATTCAGCATGTGGCCTGTGACAGGGACTGGCTGCAAAGCACAGAGCCAGCGCGAGGGGAGGAGAAGGCTGTGGGGCAGTGCCAGGGGTCAGAGCCCCAGAGGGGGACTCTGTGCCAAGCCCTGGCAGAGGTGAGTGCAGGTGCTGTGGGTCTCATGTGTGCTCCACCAGCATCAGCACTGCCACTGCTGCTCCCACCATCACCGTCATCACTGCCACCATCACTGCCACCACCATCGCTGCTGCCATCACCGCCACTGCCACCACCACCACCACCATCACCACCATGCTGCTTTTCCTGCAGCGTGTCACCCTGAGAGGTGTAGTTTGTCAGCCTGTTACTGTCATCATTGCTGTAGCAGTGGCTGTTATTACTAACGATCATTTGCAGCAGCCCCAATTAACATCAGGAAGCCTTTCACTAGGGTGGGGACAATCCCTGCCCCAGAGGTCTGGAGCAGCTGGTCACGGTGAATTTCTCATCCCTCTGGCACTGGTGGCATTGGCAGACTGATCTGGGCTGTGTGGGGAGT
>NW_010297692.1:37390-41818 GCF_000700745.2 Antrostomus carolinensis | reverse complement strand
TGCTGTGTGACGGGGGTCCCTGCGGGGTGCACAGGGTGGCAGGAGCATCATGGCTGGCAGGGACGGGTCCAGTCAGCTGCCCTGATGGGATTTATCTGTGAGGCTGCTGTGTGTTGGGTGCTGCTACGATGCCAGGGAAAGGCTCTGAAGCCCCAAGGACAGCTGTGGGCTGGGGTGACACTGACAGCAGAATTACAGGATGGGATCAAGGGAGCAGGGTGGATTTTAGGGGTCCCCAGGGAATGCTCTTTCCCCTGTTCCTCTGGGCACCTGCTGCCACTGAGGTCTTCAACTGCCGCTTCTGGGTCCCGCTGGGCAGCCCCGACTGCCCGATGCAGCAGCTCCCGTTCCCCCACGTGCCATAACGCTGCCCTCTCCTCCCGCTGCGCCCAGCTCCGTGCCAGCCGGCCGCCCTGCTGGCTGGCAGCTTCCTGCAGATCATCCGGCACCATCTCCGCACCGTCGCTCCCATCTGCCCGGCAAACAGCGAACAAAGAGCCTCCCTGTAGCAGCGAGCTCACGAGTTGTGGCGGCTGCAGTGCTTCGGGGACACCGTGTCTCCAGAAGGGCTGAGTGCTGGCTCCACTGGACCCCCAAGGGCCGAGCTTCCCCCCTTCCACCCTTTGGCGCTGTGGGATGCCGGGAGCCTTCTTGCCCCTGTGCTGTGGTCACAGCCAGAATCCCGGGGGGCAGGAGCACCTCGAGCCAAGGCCTCTTGTCCTTCTCTTCTTCCTCCTTCTCCTCCTCCCATGCTCTTCGTCTAGGACTCAGTCAATGTCTCTGGGTCTCAGTTCTCCAGCACTAAAGGTCTAATAAATTGACTAGGTTTTCACCAGAAATTGCTGATTCATAGAAAGGCTATTTTTTTACGCTTTTGACAATGCTTTCTTTCAAAATATTTCATTTTACATTTCTCCCATGCCCTGTATTTATTTAGTCCCCCCACTTTCTGTTCATCCCCCTACTGCTGGATCCAGCCAGGCAGAGGTGAGGAGAGGTCGTGGTGGGGCTGGCACGGTTCCTGCTGCATGTCCCAGTGCAAACACGCTCCTCTCTTTGAGGTACACACGTGGAGAAGGTTTGGGTGCTGAAGGTGGGAGCATCCACCTCCTTCCATCTACCTGGGACCACCTGGTCCTTCTCCACTCACCCCACATGGCCCTGGACTGACTGCCCATGGAGGGACTGTGTGCTGAGCTTCCTCCTGGGATGCCCGCTGGGCCACACTGGTTGCTCCAGGTTTGGCTGTGATGGGTGGAGTGGGGGGAGATGAGGGTGCACGAAGCCCACGTGGGCCAGAGGAGGGGAAGGTCCATTTGGATGCTGGTGACAAACACGTGCAACCTTGTCTGGCTCCGTTGTGCCCAGGTGCCAGGCAAGCTGGAGGGGTACCCAAGAGTCATTGATTGTTATTAAATCCTTTCTACACTGTAGCTGTTTAAACTCATGAGATTCCCACCATCACTATCACTCCGCTGCCGCAGCTGGGTCTCCTGGCCCGTGATGACCCAGATGGTGCTGGGGTTTCTCATCCTGCTTCTCAGAGCCAGGTCCCGCTGAGCGGGGTCACCCCAGGCTCTTGTGCCAGCGCTGGTTCTGCCTCATGGAGGGGCAGGGACACTTCCTTCCTCAGGGAAAGGACGATGGAAGGAGGGAACAAACTTCAACGCAAAACGGAGAGGCGAACGCAATATCAAAGGCAAAGAGCCAGAAACACGGAGGCAGAACAACCCAAATTCCTGTTCCCACAGCAACTCACCCTCCTCACACCACCAGGCAGACGCTCACCAGGCTGCCACCGACTGTGCGTGCGCGTTCGCTGTGGAGGCTCAGAATTTGTCATCTCCAGTTCTGCCTTTTAATTTTGGGCTGGATTAACCCTGCTCCGTGTGTGTGTCTGTTGCTGTTGGACGGCACCGCACCAAACCCAACCAAAAGGTGATTTTTGGTTGCCCATTCCCGTCCCAAGGAAGGGAGCAGAGGGTCGAGATGGGCTTTCCAGCGGGTGCAGGCTCTGGGTGCCACCACCTTTTTTGGGGACACTCTCTGAGGGGCTTTATGGACCCCCTGGGACCGTGTGTCCATCTTTGTGTGGACAAAATGTGCTGGAAAGCAATTTAACACAGGGCTCCAGCTTTCACCGGCTGCTTTCAGTGAGCAGGAGCCGGCCGCAGGCTGCTGGGTGCTGCCATCCGGGAGCACAGGACCGTCCCTGACCCCGCTGGTTTTCGGTCAGCTCAGCTGTTTGCCAGGGGATCTGCACTCGCTCCAAACTCTTGTTTCTGAACATCGCAGCAATGCTGGTGGCTTTGCTTCTGTCATGAAGCAGGGCTGGAAGGGGACTAGAAAGCCAGCTGGGAGCATCCTTGCCCCTCCGGTGGGTCCAGGCACGGAGGTGCCAGCATGGAGATGTGTTGCTGCAGGTCAGGGGGGGCTTTGGCAGGGGTTGCCCCAGCCACCCCGTCCTCCCGAGGGGATTTGGTGTCAATGTGTTAAAAATGCTCTGTACCTCCCAGGACCCCACAGCTCGAGGCACAACAAGGCTGGGTGGGGTCTTGTCCAGGGCTGGGGAAGGGGATCTGATGGGGTCAGCGGAGCTGAAGCTGGTGCTGGGAGCAGGGATGGCAAAAGCAGGGCTGACAGCAGATCCATCACCCTCAGCCTCAGCAGCAAACACCCGCCAGCCATGGAGCAAACCCGGCTGGAGCATTTCCTCATTTGGCATCTCCTGTGGTGGGTGTCTCGCCATCATCACATGGCCGGAGTCACAGGGTTCCTTGGCTCCTCCCCGCTCCCCATCCCTGGGGTGACACCACCTCCCAGGAGGTCAGGACCTCGGGCAAGTTGCAAATGAGGTTTCTCTTACTCTACTTGGGTCTTAATTAACTGATTTCCATCCAGAGATGTTAACACTGGGATACCACCCAGTGCTAGACTTCTTGATGAGGCAAATCGAGGGCTTCTAATTAAATTAAATTTCTATTCTATTCTATTCTATTCTATTCTATTCTATTCTATTCTATTCTATTCTATTCTATTCTATTCTATTCTATTCTATTCTATTCACCTCATGTAATCCCATTCCCTTCTCATTTCTCTGTCCAGGACTTTCCTGCCCTATATAAAACCTCTGATCTTCCTCTTTTCCATGCCACGCTCCTGGGTGACTGCAGCTGGGAAATCATCCTTGTTCCTACAATTTCTTCAGCTCCTGGGGATGGTACAGAAAAAGGCTGGGGTTTTTTTTTCCACCATCCTTTTCCTGACATGTCCCATTGTGAGGCAAGCAGGAGGAGCTCCTGGTCCTCTCCAGGACCATGTGCTGTGCATTGGCTGGTCTTCGCCATCCTTCCCTCCACAGGCCATCCATGCCCAGACCCCAGCACCCAGCTGGCAGCTGGGATGAGCCAGAGCTTCCCACGATGAGGTTCTGCCTATGGTTTGAAAATAGCATTTATTTGCTCTGGGTTACCATAGTTACTTGTGGAAGTTGCATGGTGCTGCTTCTGCTGCTTGGTTGGGCGATCCTCTCCAAGACAGCAGGACTGGCTAATTTTACTGTCAAATGGACCCATCAAAACGGCAGGAATTTCTTGGGCATTGGGTGAGCTTTGTGTGGCACGTTCTAGCCACCCCTCACACCTTCCAGCAACACTCTCTTTAAAGTGCTGGATGCACCTGCAGTGCTGTAGCAGATTTTTGGTCCTTGACCGTTGGGTTTGCATTGCTAGAAGGAGCCAACGTTGTTTTTCCAGCTCTGAGCCTGTACTTGTGCTGCATCATCATTCCAAACCTAATCATTCTATGATCTCAGAGCTCCTGAAGACAAACACTGAGAGCCAGCGTGGCAAACCTCCCTGCCGCAACCCCACTCCTGGTGTTTGGGAAGCCAGTCTGCAAATGGGGGACTGGGGCAGCTGATGTGTCCTGGAGAGACAGTTTTGGGAGCTGATGCTTGGTGAGATGGGGCTGCAGACTACTGCTATGCTGCAGGCTGGAAGCTGGCGGTGATGGCTCTTCAATCAGCTGTTACCAGCAGCTCAGTGTGTAAAGCCCCGTTCGCGTTCATGTTACTTTGCACAAGTGATAGAGCTTGAGAGATGCTGGACCTGGCAGCAGCGAGCTCTGGCAAAGCCAGTGGGAGGGATGCTTGGTGGCTGGGAGCCACGTGTGGGGCTGTGATCCCAGCTGGAGACACGCAGAGCAGCGTAAACCCAAAGTGCAGGTTGGTCCAGCACTGGAACCTCCAAACCACGGGGTTTTCCTGGGTGTTATTTGTTATCTTCCCCGCAGCGATGGCAGACACCATCCCACACGGGAGAGCCAGGAGCCAGCCCCGGTGCAGCTGGGTCTCACCTGCCTGTGGACGCTTCCCTGCCAGACCTGGGAGCTGGGACCCAGCTGGCACACAGGCGGGCGCCCACGGGG
>NW_010297692.1:37027-37315 GCF_000700745.2 Antrostomus carolinensis | reverse complement strand
GACGTGGCGGGCCAAGGCAAAGCCCAGGGTGCTGTGCTCACCCTCTCTTCAGGGATGGAGCTGCTGGCAGACACCAAGAATGAGCAGCCACAGGGACCTGAGGAAGAGAAGCCTGATTTTGGGTCATTGCTTGGTGCCACGCTCAGTTTTGGAGAGAAAACGTGGGTTGGTTCCTACCAAGGAAGGTGGGGCAGAGGCTTTGTGCTGCCTGGGTG
The DNA here is from genome assembly GCF_000700745.2 of Antrostomus carolinensis. NCBI lineage: Eukaryota > Metazoa > Chordata > Aves > Caprimulgiformes > Caprimulgidae > Antrostomus > Antrostomus carolinensis. The sequence goes on along the minus strand of NW_010297692.1, from coordinate 37,100 downwards.
GGAGCTGCTCCAGAGCCGTGTGCCGGGCTGCTCCGAATCTGTCCTTCGTCACTGGGCTGGGACAGTGCCCCAT
>NW_010297692.1:2419-36904 GCF_000700745.2 Antrostomus carolinensis | reverse complement strand
GGCTGGTTGGCAGGACACACCGCCTTTCTGCAGAGCTGCTGCTGCCACGTGGCGAGGCAGCCAAGAAAATCACTGTCTTGCTGCTCTGAGCTGTGCCAGGGCAGGAGCCTCCCCTCCTCTGCCTCCCTGCCTGGCTCAGCTCTCATTAGAGTTCCCTGCTACTAATTAGCAAATTAAATCCAGTCCCTCTGGCACTTCCCAGGTATTCCCACACGCCTGCTCTGCTTGTGGCTCCTCCAGCCTGGGCTCCTGCACTCTGATGGAGCATCACCTCCTCTGCATACTGCTGTGCCATGATGTGCTGTGCCATGCTGTGCTGTGCCATGCTGTGCCATGCCAGGCAGCCCCTCCTCCGGGCTTCTCATGCTCATAGACCCCTCAACAACCAGAGACGAGATTGAGTTGGTGTCGGTGCTGGCAGCAGCTCAGTGGCAGCTGGCTGGGAGCCCCCAAATCTCCTCTCCTCTGGGGCTCATGGGGAACAGCGCAGCCCTGCCTCCTGCCCTCCTCCTGCACACCCACCTCTGCCAGGCTTGACTAATACATATAGAACAGGATCTTTTTGACCGAGTGATGAAATTTGCCAGAACAGGGTTAGATGGTCCCCAACAACTCTTCTGTGCATGATTTGGGGTGACCAGTTTTCCTGCAGATGTGTTTCTGGGTGCAGGTGCTGGGAGTGCTGGGGGTCCACAGGCACCGTGCTCCAGCCCCCAGAAGCCACCGTTAACTCACAACGGGGCACGACATCGCCACGGTGTCACCTCTCTGCCCAGCTCTCTGGCAAAGGATGCGGCAGCTGACCCCACCAACAGCTTTCCCAGCTGTGTCCTTGCTGCCTAAGAGTGACCAAACCAAAATGATGCAGATGAGCCAAATTAAATGACACTTGGTTATCGCTTTGTTTTAGCAAAGACAAATGGGAAGGAAGAAGGAAGGTGCTTTCCTTTGCTGTTCTTCTTACCCTCGCAGGCTGTTATTTCCTTGCTGGGTTTGCTGGGGAATGGGAGCTGGGGAACGGGAGCTGCCTGCTGAGCCTGGCTGGCTCCAGAACTGCTGCTGGACGAGGCACAAAGCCTTTGCATTTTAAGAGTAATTTTTCCATTTCCTGGGTTTCACATCTCTCTTGCAGGCAGTTCCTCTCCTCCAAGGCCCAGTGTGGAACATCCCTCCAGCAGCGAGGGGACCGTTAGCTAATCATGCGGATGGAGCACACATCTGCTTATCTGAGCTGCCCAAGCCCTGTGCCGGGTGGGCAGCCACGCGGCACCAGCCGGGCTGTGCCAGCACCCTGGCCGCGGAGGTCAGCGCCTGTTTGCTAAAAGCCGGGGTGGCTCATCGGGAATGAGCATCTCACTGGGAATGAGAAAGACCACAACGATGCAGGAAAGGCCCCAGTGGTGGGAGGGAAGATTTTCTGTTCCTCTTGCAGAAAATGATCACAAAACCGCACTGTGCAAAATTCACATCCTGAGACAGGGTGGGCTGGGCTGAGCTTTCAAGGTCTCCCCTGTCCCCGGCTTCATGCGTTGCCTTCTCCTTCAAACCTCCAGAGGGAAAGCACTGGTGCGTGCAGCCAGGATCGTACCCAGCCCCTGAGGACTGTAGTTGAGAGCTGCCTTTCAGGAGAGAGAATAAAAATCACAAGACTTTCCCCGTCAGCCCCAGCCCAAGGCTGGGATTTGCCAGACTGGGGCGGCTGGGCCAGCTCTGTGCACGCCTGCGAAGGGGAAGGAGCAGCGAATGACTCCGGCTGCTGCAGCTGGGGAAAGCAGAGGCAGATCCCGGTTGGGACCATGGTCTGCGGCAGCCTGGGGCTGTCACAGCTCTTCCTGGAGTGCTTGGAGGTGGGCTGAGGGTGGTGCTGGGGTTTCCTCCACCCATGCCTGTCCTTGGCCATACTAGGCATGGCATCAAACACTTCCTCTGGAGGAAGCTCCATCATGTCTAGTCAAAGATGGTTGTAATCAGACCACTTTATTGTCTTAGCAAAGACCACAAAGAAAACTGGAGACCTCCAAAGGGTCCAGTGCAAGTTTTCAGCAGAGCAGGGAGCAGGTCGGTTACCTGTGGGTTCCTACTGTCCTTTTATATTTGTGTGACAGGTGCATCCCAAGCCTCAGCCAAAGGCAGGGTCCAGCCATGCCCACCACTGTTGGCAGATGTGCTGCCCTCAAGGGCAAAATACCCAAGAAAGATGATATTTGGTAGGTGAAATTACTGTGTAACATGGACCTGCTCACCTCAACGCTACCAAAGTAGCAGATCTGGACCATGACCTCAAGGTTTCCAAAGCCCAGCCCTCTGCTTTTCAGTGCTTTTAAGGCTGGCCGTCCATCACAGGCTCCACAGGCATCTCAGAGCTGCAGGGAGATCGTGGATTTGGGCAATTTGCTGGGGGCAGAGCGGCAGGACTACATTAACCACCCAGTTTTGAAGAAGACACAGCTGAGAGAGCAAATTTCAGTGGATGTGGATGAAAAGGGCAAGAGCATTCATGGATGACAAAAGATCACACAGGGACATTGGCTCAGAAAAGGGGAAGAGGTTGAGGAGACTCAGTGGAAATATGTGGGGGACACATGAGAACAAACAGTTCCTCTTTCTATCATATCCCGTAAATACAGTGCAGAAATTAAAGGGCAGCATATATGGAACAGATTAAAATAAGCTGATTTTATGTATTTTATTTACTGTCAGGTTTTGAAATATACTGGCATGGTACAGACAGCCAGAGGTAAGGACAGCCACGGCACAAAGCCCAGATGACAACACTGGTAATGAAACAACGTGTTTTCCAGCACTGCTTTGAGGGTTTTCTAAAACCGAGGGGGTTTACAGTGGGAATAAATCCAGCTTGGTGACTCTCGTGTCTTCTGAGAGAGAGGGAAATGCCATCACCTTTAGTCCCCGATGGAAACCAGAGACAGCCAGGGTTTGTTGTTGGATGAGCACAGTCCCCATGGTGTCCCCACAGCCTGGCCCTGCACTGGACTCTCCCTCCCAACCACCCTCTTGTCCCTGGAGCCGGAAAGTGGCCGGATACCCCCTGGCACGTGCTGGGAAAGGGGGGGCACCTCCCTGCAACAGGCGGGGCTGTGATGAGGTTCCAGCCTTTGAACTAAGGTCAGGATGGTAAATCTCCAGTGAGCTGAACATCTCCAGCCAAATCTGCGTTTGGTCCCTTCTCCATCCTCCCTCCAGGACTGGACATGGCTCTGTCCTCACCCCATCCCTCGAAGGCAGCTGGCTCCCAGCTGGCTGAGCACAGAGAGGGGTTGTGCACGGCCTTGGGCCTCTCCGAGGAACACGCCGTTTCTTCCAGAAAGAGATTTTTTCCCATCAGGTGATGGTCAGGATCACATGGGGCAGCCTGAGCTCAGGAACAGCTCATTATTTAAGAATGCCCGTATGGCTACACATGTATTAATAATATTTGCTGATGCAGAGGCAGCACGGTCACCCCAGCCATTGCTCTGTCCCAGGGCCCTACTCATCCTCACGGCCCAACCCTCCACATTTCCATGCTTGCAGAAAAGCTGCCGCGTGCTAGAGCAGCCCTGGCAGAGCCTGTGGCACTCGGCTCTTTGCCGTTCACTCACGGGGAGACACGGGCGAGGAGCTCCCCGCCGGGGTGGCAGGGTGGGGGGTGGCAGCCCGATGCTCTGGATCTCACTGGGGAGCCCCTGGGGACCTCACGCTCCAAACTCAGGTGCGTGTCCCTCTGTGGGAAAGGCAGCAGGAAGTATTTGTGATTGGGACAGAGAAAATTTTGGCCCTTGGGAGCTTTCAGAACAGATCCCTTCTGTGGTTGTTTCAGTGACTGTGAGGGACCAGCAGTGGGGAAGATTTATTTGAGATAAAGTCCTTCAGAGAAAACACTGGGGGTTGTTTGAGGCCAGGGCAGAGCTGTCGCTCGGGGGACACCATCCAGCTCTGGGTTTCAAGTGGGACCTGCTGGACCATCCCAGTCACGCAGCACTGGGAGAGGGGAGATGGTGCAGTCCCACCCCGAGGTGGTCCAAGAGCCCAATGGCAGGAGGGACAGAGCTGGTCCCACAGCCTTCACATGACCGGGGGGCAAAGGCATTGCCGCGGCAGTGCCCAGGGCCACCGAGGCCTTGCTGCCAATCACATCTGCTCCTGTGTTGCCAAAGGTGGCATGTTCCTGCAAAAACACTGCCCAGAAATTCAAAACTTCCTAATTCTCCCTCTTTCCTGTGCTCGCAGCACAACTCCTTTGCCTTGGAGGTGGTTGTTCACCACATGCCCATCATCAGCCCCAGCAAGCAGCTGGATTTCACATCCCTGTGTTTCTGAAAACCACCCTAGCTGGAGGCAGACAGACCCTGGGAAAGAAGAGGACCTTGTGCAGCCATCTCCCAGTCTGGTTTAACCTCTGCAAGTTCTTCTGGTTAGTAAGGTGCAGATTAAACATTAAGCCCTTAAAAACATCCTTTGCCTCAAAAAAACCCAAACCAAACAACCCAGCGTAAAGGCAAGGCAGGAACTGGCTAGTACGGATGGTCAGGAGAGCGTACCCTTGTCCTGTGTACAAGGAAACACAGATCCAGCCCCTGCAAGTAGGTTCTGGCTGCATGAGAGATGGATCACGGCAGAGGTCATGAGACACAATTCAGGCCAAAGGCTTCTGCTTGGAGCTTGTTTATGCCAGTTCGGGGAAGAGCCTGCCCTTCCCTTTTCTTTTGGGAGCCCTGGACCCTCTTTGCAAACAGCTCTTTAGGGCAGCCCAGGAGTCAGGGCTGACACCAGCTGGACGTTGCTCTGACCCAGGGAATAGGCTTGAGCGAACATCTGCTCCCACCAGCCAAAGGAGCAGCACAGCTCCCCTCCCAAACACAGGCTAGAAATTCTCTCCAAGATTCCAGTCTGAGCTAGACACAGTTCCAAAGCTATCAGATGGTTGAACACAAGGTAGGCAGACATCCTGGAAAGAGAGGTGCTTTGACTCTTCCTTGGAGACCTCTACACTTGCCCCTACCTCCACCCCCAAGGCTGTGTCAAACACATAAAATTTCCTCTGCTACTCAGTTATTCCCCCTGTGGTTTCCACTTCTGCAATTTCAAAAACATGTAGATGATTATGTTATCGCTTATCAGGGAAGGAAGCTGTCCCAAGAAGACCTTCAGAAATGCTAAGTTATGGTTGAGTAGAGCCCTGCAGTCCTTGAAGCTAAAGTGCTCCCTCCAGAGTCAAGAAACAGTTCACGAGTGGGGAAGAAACCCAGATGCACAACCCATGGCGTGGCTGCAAGTGAAGCTGTGACTTCGAGAACTGCTTTGCCTTTTTCTGCCCCAAAAGAGGGCAAGATCACATGGCTACGTAGGAGCTGTGGCTGATGTTCTTGTAGCATCAAGGAAAGCATAAAGAAATCAGGCATACAGGTTACAACCATCGGTAAAAATTAGGCAGCTCCTCAGAGGAAGAGAATATCAACATGTATTTCTGTGAGCTGTGGAACTGCTGAAACCAGTTTTCCTCTGGCTTTGTCTCAAGGGTGGGTAACTGGAGGGACTCTGCTATCCAAAGGGTTACACCCTGACCGCAGCCCTTCCCTCTGCGAGGCAGTTGCTTCCCAGTTCTGTGAAACAGGCAGCCAGACCTGGAGAAACTCAACATCTCTCAAGAGTTTGCTGCCTCTTCCCCCTATTACATTTGTGTGAGTGTGGCCACAAGGAAGGTCCTGCAGCACTTTGGCCACGGAGGCAGTGAGGAAGCTTGGACTCCCCTGCTCCCCCGTCCCCAAGGGTTATATCTCTACACCTCCAAGTGAGGTGAGCGGGTGGCTGTGGCATGCTGCATCATTTGTGGAGACTCAGCCGGTGCGTGGCAAAGCTTCTGTGGGTGCCAAGATGATAGAAAGGACTGATGCAGAGGTACCAACCCTTCAGCTCAACCACCAGCTGGCTGCAGGGCACTGCGGCTCAGTGAGACCCCCCATAGCCACTGGCCTTGGGCTGCTCAAGCAGGCAGAAACTGGCCATCTCCACCGAGCATATGTGACAATAATGACATGGACAGGAGGATCAAGTGCACCCCCAGCAACTCTGCGGATAACATCAAGCTGAGTGGTGCGAGGGACGGGATGACATCCAGAGGGACCCGGATAAACCGAGACATGGGCCCGTGTGAACCTCTTGAGGTTCAACAAGGCCAAGGGCAAGGTCCTGCATCTGGGTCGGAGCAATCCCCAGTATCAACACAGGCTGGGGATGTGAGAGCAGCCCTGCAGAGAAGGACAAGGAAGAAATTTTTTACGCTGAGGGTGGTGAAACCCTGGCCCAGGTTGCCCAGAGAGGTGGGAGAAGCCCCATCCCTGGAATCATTCAAGGTCAGGTTGGACGGGGCTCTCAGCAACCTGATCTGGTTGAAGATGTCCCTGCTCACTGCAGGGGGTTGGACTAGATGACCTTGAAAGGTCCATTCCAACCCAAACCAATCTCTCATTCTATGGTTCAGCATGCAAGAGGTCAAGGGACAAAATACCAGCCTGGATGTTCAGCTCTACCCAGCTCAGCAAACTGACAACTCTTGAAATTTCAGTCCTTAAACCTCCCTTGAACAAAAGTGGACAAGTTGTTGCTCTGCAGGATGTGTAGCAAGCAACCAACCTCATTCTAGTCATGGTCTCTCTCGGGCTTGAATTCAGAGCCTCAACAAGATGAGTCTACCAAAACCTGGCGTACCGAGACCCCTGCAGAAGGTAAGTGATGCAGAAGGCCACAGGCATTGGTTCTTGAAAGGTACTGTCTGCCTGAGGCAATCCCTGGAGCACAGCAGAGCTTCACAGTGCGAGGGGGAAAAAGTGGGTCTGCACATTAACCCAGAAGGCTTTAAAGTAGGATTTTGCAGCACAAGGAGGAACATTTGAGGAAGAGCAATAGGCTGTGCCCCAGCCCCTGCTAGCAGGAGAGCACTGATTGCAGACAGTTGGCCATTCTGAGCTGGTGGAGCCAACGCCAGTGCTGCTCCATCTGCAACACTTGCAGGTCAGAAACTTGGACTTCCAGTCATTTATGGTACAGAGGATCCAGCATCACGCAGGCTGGGAGGACGAGGCACTGATCACTGGCTTGCTGGACTTGCACTCTTCCCTACAGGTATCCAAAGCTGCCTCCTTCACCTTGTAGCTGCGAGAGATCAGGATGACAAGTCCAGTCAGAAACCCTGCCAGTCAATGGCAGATGGAGGGCACAGCCCTTAACTGCCACAAAAAGGGAGGTGACTCACCAGGCAAGCAATGAACTGAAGCTGTGTCAGCAACGGGGAGGTGTGTACCCAGGTTCAGGGACAGCAGAGACAGTCCTAGTGCCTTATCTACATTTGCACAAGAGAAGCCAGCACCAGGTTAGCAAAACAGGAGCTGAACTTTCTCACGTATCACCCAGCTAAAGTCCGGATCATTCCACTGAGCAGCTGTTTGTGTGATCTGAAAACAGTCAGAAGTGGCCTATGACACCAGAGCATGGCCAAGGAGTGGAGCCACAACCTCCCCGCTGCTCGGGCAGAGGCTCTGCAACCCAAAGCGGTGCTTGGGAAGAGTGAAAGCAAGGCAGGTCTGGAAACACCCAACGGTGCTTTAAAAGGCAGGAAAGCTTTTAAGTTTGATGCCAGAAGCAGTCTTGTGCCATCAGCTGGTTACAAAACATCTCCCAAAGAAGCAGGTATCCATGTCACATTTACAGAAAAGACTGTGCACAGAAAATCCTGAAGAAAAGCACAACTAGCAACCATCACGCTCTTCTCATACCGCAGCACCATGGCAACAGAGGACAGCCCGACTCTTCCAGGAGTTAAAGCTCCAGCTTCATTAGGAACTACCAGCCCCATGAGACATCACCCATAACTTCTCCATCAGGCCCTCCAGGCACGATAAAGAGCTCCCACTGCTTGATGCAATCAAGAATACAATTTTCCTTTCAGGTCCTCAGGCACGTAGTTTAAAGCAGCTGTAAAAACCAGCGGCTCACATTGCTGAGCTCCTCAAGATCCCACAGTTATATTTTCCTGCTACTGAGCACCGTTGTTATTAGGTTTAAGGTCTTTAAGGAAGTTGTGAAATTGTGATTTGTGGTATTTAATACTAAGCTCACTTTTGGAAATCAAGTGGAGAAAGCCTGTTTATCCCCCTTTTCCCTACTCCCATCTCTTAAAAAAGAAGTACTCAGCCTGATACTATTTGGTAAATCCTGGGGCTTTTGGCTTGCGAGAAGGGATTTATTTGTAATGGAGGGAGAAAAAAGCTGACAACCAGGCGAAGAGGAACCTCTAGTGGGCACAGGCTTTCTTTGCAGCAAACCCTCATCAAGGCAGTGCAGAATGCTACATGAAAATCATCCGGGAATTGTTCCTGCAAGCTCAGCAATCCCCCTTTTCCACATTGCCTCGCCTCACACCACAGCTTTACTCTTGGAAACACCCGTGTACAGCAGCACAGGAAGCCTCGGTGTTGTGTACGAGGCGCTTATGTTGGGTTTTGTTTTTTATTTTTTTTTTTTTCCTCCTGCCTGCCAGGTATTTCATTCAAACCCCAGGAATTAAGTGGAATTTCACTGGAAACTCAAACCAGCTTTTTTTATTTCATTGGCCATTGCCTGTGCAGAGTTTCCAAAGGCATTTTGCACAGAGGATCTTGATATCTTCCAACTATAGCAGTAAGTTCCTGTAGTTCCCACAGGTCTTGCATCTAAGTTTCGGGCATTAGCAAAGACCAGGCTTAAGTAACAGGAATATTTGCTTAAACCAGTGCTGCTAACGAGAAACACCTTTAAACCATGGCAAAAAGCATCTGCGCTGTTATCAGTGACACGGGCAGGGAAGAGACCCAGGTTCAAACCAAACCATCAAGAGGAACAAAAATACTAGTTTTAAACAAGCAGTTCCCCGACTGAGCTGCCAACCGTCACATCTGTGCCAACACAAGGCAGGCAGAGCCTCTAGTGAGAGCAGCGCTGACTGACAGTGGCCACAGGACTGTAGCCGAGTTGATAATGGTGTTTACACGCAGAGGATGCAATGGCACCCTTGCCTGATCGTCAACTTACAAGCGCTGGTGGCCAGAAGACACCTCCAAACTCCGTTTTAAACCCAGGCTGGGCTGGGGCAAAACACACTCCCTGACCCTGCCAATGGGAAGAAGGCTCATTCTCATTACAGAATTTACCAATCTGAGGATTTTTATAGTCAGTTTGGCACCTGATCTCAATGGAAGCCTTGTGAGATCTCCTAAAACAGTCAGGAACTGTCGTCGCTTCACTGCAGCAAAGAGTTTGTGTGAGAGAACACATGCTCCAAGGTTTCTTTCTCAGTTTCAGCATGCCATTTGCTATGAGGTCTACAGGAAGGAAAATAACCAAATGAAGGACAAAGTCAGTAACCTCCACAGTCAAACACCTTTTAATATAATCCAAGATTCTGCACAGTGACAAAAATCCCATCAATGTAGGGCAACAATTCCAATGGTAGGGTAGAAAACCAATTCAGCAGCACACCACCACTCAGCTGAAGTAAAACATCACCCCAAATAATACACACACTCATCTCAACTACGAATAGTCTGGAATTCATGACAGAGAGCTGGCAGAAAGGCATCTCAATGTCAACAGCCAGGTGCCCAACCCTCCGATCTGTCCAACAACCAGACCCTGGGTGTCAATCACAGGAGCTGAGCTCTTCCAGCGCGGTGGCTGCAGGAGAGCTGGTCCTCACTGGCCGTGGCATCCACGCCACTGTGGCAACTGCGGGGTCAGCGGGCAGAGGAGCTCACTCCCTGTCAAAAACGGGGATGGATTTCCAAGGACAGAGCACACAATTTCAGTGCACACACACACAAAGAGCAGTTGATTGATGTGCAAGTGCCACCCCTCCATAGCTAAACACAGATCTCCATTGGCATGAAGTTTAATCTTTTAAAGAACAGTACTGCCCACCCCTCCAATTTGTCTTCAGTTATCTCAACACAGAGGAAATGGGAGTTTTTCCCTTCCCTTTATTAATTTGCCTCTATTAATAAAAGGCCAATTAACATGCTTCATCACAAAAGCGAGTGTGTCAAAGTGCATGATCCGTAGGAATGACAGCTTTTGGGTGCAGTGAAATCTGTCCAGCCTGGCTGACAGCTGGAAACAGGTCCTGTGGCCTGGGAACAGCTCAGATGTCACTTTAAATAAATTCAAGATTCCGACGTTAGGAGTTTCTAGTCTTTTCTGCCTCCAAGAGGATATTACAAAGCAAAACCAGCTTCTCAGGAAAGCAAATATGTTCTTGAAGCATTGTGGCAGCTGACGCCCAAGCTTTCTGTTCTCCAGCTCCGGACCAAACAGCTACTGGAGTGACACCAGCACCCTCAGTGTCATTGCTGGCAGAAGGACTACGAACAAGGACTACAAACAACATCAACAGTGCTTCAGAGTTACAACATGACCACAGCATTTCACAGCCGGAGTACTTCAGATAATTTTAACTTTCTGATAAGGTGCCCATTGTAGTCATTGTCTTAAAATCCAGTCTGTGGTCCCCACCTCGAGTTTTGCATGTAACACAAACTGTTGGTTTAATTACCTGAAGTCTGATATACGTGAGGTCAGCAACAACCATTAACTACACAGACAAAAAAAAAAGTCTCACTGGAAAGAAAACCAAGTCTGGATGCTATTCCTCTAAGGTGTCTCACAACCATAACGAGAATCACACATGAGGATTTGCACATGAAAAGGAACATTCATTTGTACTGAACAGAAGGACTGCGTGAAGATGACACAGCCTTGTACTATTCACCTTGATAGATAATTGCAGCCTCTTGTTTACTCAGGCAATTCCAATTTAACACACGCACACCAGTCCTGCAGGATGCGTGCAGCAGGGGAGTGCTGTATCAAACTAAAACCATCCCTGCCACACGTGCCTCAAGATTGATATGAATACGCATAGTCAGCAGGAGGAGGATCACCTGTTAACCCTTTTCCCCCCTGCTGTGATGTGCAAACTCATACAGGTCATCACTGAAATTGCTCTGGGCACAGTGAGTGCTCCAAGCACACCCACAGCCGTTGCAAATGCAGAGACGCAGTGCAGCTGGAAGACACTGCCAGCTACCCAGCATCACGTCTTACTTTAAAGGATGAAGATTTATCTTTAGTCTCATACGAAAGACTAGCTGGTCATATAGGTAAGTTACCAAAACAGGATCTTTTGTGGACCTCCACTGCTGGGGAGTGGTTAGAATTTGTACTCATCTGGCACAAGAGGCTGAGCCAAGGCCTGTGATTGACTTTTGAAAGACACTTGAAACTCAGATGCCAAAACCTCACTGATTTTCAGTACTGCTCCTTGGATTCCCACGCTAGCATCCCATGATGAATTTCTGAGCAACTATGAGTTATTTCTGGTTTCAAACATCCAATCCCTGTGCACTAAGAACAGAGCAGGCAAAGGAAAAGTGTTTCTTAGATATGACGTAAGACTGGTATAGTATTTGGGTTCCGCTGACATAGCTGCATCTGGCAGGGATGGGGAACAAGAAAATGACATCACCGCTGCCAGCTGCAGGAAAGATTTTGCAGATAAAACCTATTCATTTTGAGTGTAATACTGAAGTCCCACAAATCCTGCCAACACACAGCTTGAGGGAATTTCTGACAACTTAACAAGCTGATAATTAATGCTATAGGAGGGGTTTTTTGGTGGTTTTTTTTTTTTCTTTTTCTTTTTCCCCTCGAGGGCACCTCAGACAATCTCTAAAGAGAGGAGATATGGACAAAACTGAAATCCCACCTACATGTATGAGAATCTACCAAATGGGATGCATATTCTGAGTGATTTCTGTTGTTTGAGGAAGCTTGTGGGATACTAGCAAATGCAAAGTGATACAACTAGCTTTGAAAAAAAAAACAAAACCCAGAAGGCAGCATCAGCTAGTATTTGTAAAAAGCCAGATATGTCTCTTCAAGTTCTTTCCCATCAAAATGCATAAGTACAACTGAATTATATCTCCCCTTCCAGTTCAATCAAGCTTACTCTAAACCTATGAAAAGACGGATGGACAGAGCTCAGAGTGGGAAGTGGGAAAGAAAGAGAGGCCCAGTGCTGACTGTCAAACAGGGTGAAATAACCTAACTGCACATATAAAGGGTGCAAAAGACATCTTAAACTGTTGGATATGCAGTCTATTATTTCAAAGAGTTATTTTGACAAAACTTCAAAATAGCACCTCAAGAAGCAAATCACATTTTTGCCAAGTTTGTTCATGTACTTTGCAGGAGGCAACACTTTACCAAGTCAGGTGGTATTTTCATTGATGGCAAGGTAAACAAGCCAACATGACCAACTGGACTCACCTGTGACCTATGGATATTAATATGACCCTGTCCAGCCTAGCTGAGATTTTATCACTATAAATTTTTAATTTTTCCTTTTAATGAACTTCAAGTTTAAGTAGCCCACTTAAAAGCAATTTTTTAGATCATACTGCTGAAAAACCCAGCAATTCATCTTTCCCTTCATTTTACCTGTTGTGGTAAATCATCTTACTAGTGAATCACCTGTGGAAGGTTTAAGAGCTCTGGACTATCCATTAATGTTTATGTACTTGTGCTTCATGTGGGAGAAATTCTACAGCAGATATTGCAAGTTTTAGATAAAGACACTGGGCAATTGCCTCCAGACATCACATGCCACAAGGCATGCTTGCAGAGAACTGTACGAATTCTCAGGAATGAGCAAAAGCCTCTTTGCATCATCCAAACCCCATAGAACACTGCTGGCAAAAAAGTGTTGCCTAGAGTTCTCCTGGGAAACTCGTCCACTCCCAGGATAGTATTTCACAGAGGATTTCCCTCTCACGTCCCTTATTTACTTGTGGGGAGACCATTAAGCTTCTGTATCACAATGTCTAACTCCCCAGATGTGTAAGGATATCAGCACACTTATTCCCAGATTTAAAATTCCATTTCAGCTTCCAGGAAAGATGAAGAAAAAAGTTTCTGAGCACTGCATACATGCTCTGGCTTTCAGCTGCCTGAAACACGAGCCAGCCTCAAGTCACTATACTGATATGGAATAGGAATGTAAACAAAAATCAAGCCTTTGAGATATTGTTGTCCAGTCTGGATGCCATTCTCAGAGGCAGACTCCTCAACCAGATGCAACTGGAATGTGTCAAGGGTTCAGGTAGAACGAGAAGGATAACTAGCACTCATGGTTCTTGTGTGAATTGAAGACTTTCATAACTTAACAAAATGGTACTGATTTGTCTGCACAATCTCTGCTTATAGTAGGGCAATGATTTTATGAACTGCTGTTTTATGTCAAATCTGAGGTCAGTGTTCCATGTGAGTGGATATTTGATATTACTGGCTCAAGCCAGACATTGGTGCCAGTGGCCCACAGCTCTAAGTGCACCTCAGCCAGCTCTGTGCCTCTGAGGAATTGCATCAAGCTGCAAACGTATCCTGTGATATGGACTTGTATCCATTTAGGATGGTTTGAAATAATTACATTTCATTTTTACCTTATAACAGGACCTGAATCCAGATCTCTAGAGGTAAAGAGCTGAGGATTTAATCAGATACATTACTTCACCTTGACCTGTCTTAAATAAAATAAGAGTAAACAACTAAGCCCTGCATTCAAGTGCACCACTTAGTAATCACTAAAAAACACTGAACCCAGCAGAAATTATGTTGTAACTTGGCTCCTGCATTAGAATTTGCCTCAGGAATCCTAAGGTAATTGAAAAACTAGTTGATTAATGATAGTCATGTCAACCATTCATGGTGTCCCTGAAGCCCCACACCTCCAAGACAGAAATCTGAAAGCTTTCAGAGCACAGTGGCTGATTATTGAAAGTATTGCAGTGGCTGGTTCTTCCGTGGTTCAGATCTGCATCGAGGTAAAGGGCCTGGCCATCACCACCTCCTGTGAAGAGACAAAGACAAGTGTAAGGGTGTCTCTGCTTTTCTCATGGGGAACACCTGGAAGCCCTAAGTGATATTTGCTTATTGTCTTCAGGTGTAACAGAGTGTATTTGAATGCACACCTTTCAAATGACAATATCAGAACTGGATGATTTTTTTTTTAAATTTAAAAAAACAGTAATGCAAGTCAGTAAGAACAAGAAGCCTGACTAAAATGACTGCATTTAAGATTTATTTTTCAAGCTGGAGGATCTTGGAAGCTACCACCTGCATATTTTCCCTCCAGTTAAGAAAAAACAAAGCATTCTTCTAGCAGTCAAAAATCAAAGCTGAGAGAAGAACAAGATCCATCAGCAACAGCGCTGGCTCGGTCTTCTGAATCATTATAAAACACATCAGAGATAAAAACATATTGATTATCTGTGGGTCTATGTCAGGATTCATGGTGCTTACACTCAGAGAATGCAATGAAGTGAAACAAATTTAGACAGGAACGTGTTAGGAAAACAAAAAGGAAGATTCCCCTGTTACTTATAGGACTATCATAGAATCATAGAATGGTTTGGGTTGGAAGGGACCTTAAAGATCATCCAGTTCCAACCCCCCTGCCATCAGCAGGGACACCTTCCACTAGACCAGGTTGCTCAAAGCCTCATCCAGCCTGGCCTTCAACACTTCCATTTAAGAATAGCTATAACTATCATTTAAGAATAGCTACCAAAAACATCTGAAGAATCAAAAGGGTGGAAATTCTGGTCTACAGCTGGAATTGTGTACAACATTCATTTCTATATATCTACTACCCATAGTGGTAGTAATGGTAATTATATTATATGGTAAATATAAGCAACTCTCTTATCTAAGGATGATAGGAAGAGATGGTGGGATATATGCTCAACAGTAAAGATCTTTGAAATATATGTGATACATCATTAACAGTGATTTCTAATTTAGTTACACACACCCTGAAGCTCTCACCAGCCCAGCTGATACTGGAGCAGCCCAACTCATGGTTGATTAGAGCACATGTTGCTCAGTGGGACATCAGACAACACTTATGTTACAGAGGAGATCACCTGGTGAGTTGCTCTCCTAACAAGTGTCAAGTAAAGCTTTTTGGGAAAAGGATAACTATCATTTTATACTTGTTCCTTGTAAATCCTATTCAGGTGACAACTTTACTAAGCAGGCTTTTGCCAAAGTCAGCAGCACCACAGATCCAATAAAGTTCCAAAAGAATTAACGTGTTTTATAGTTTACCCTGTGTTTCAAAAGCCTCAGTGCAAAGTAAGTTCCTCTTCAAGAACTATTTCTCATCACGAATTAGGCAGTATGAAGGTATGGCTGTGCTTAAAGTTATGGGTTCCTCTAGAATGTTTGATAGGGAAGTTTTCCCACAGAAAATTTTTGTTGGGTAAAAATATCAGGTTTGGGCCACTTTTATCTCTAACTGTAGCAATACTGAAATACATACACAATAAATACAGGTGACTTAGCTAAGACAGGCAGGAAGAGCTGGTAGGCTATATGGTCAAATTCTCACACTGAGTTACCTATAATGATGCATTCACTGCTGCCAGCCATGAACATGGAGGCTGTTTTGGAAGGCAAGTTGAAGTGCCGAGCTGATAAGAAGGGAGAAAGGCGATCTGAGGGGTCTGATGGGACACTGCTGGACGAGAGGGTGCTGGAAGCTGGGGAAGCATGATTTTCTGGCTCTGAACCAGCCGTGGCCAGTTCTGGGTGTTTTATGATCACCCACTCGTAGCGTTCCACTTCTGGCTGCAGCTGCATAGGGGCAGAGAAGAGCAGAGCTTTAGTTAGTGCACATGCACCACACGGAGAGCTCTGCACAGCTGTCCTGGCTTTTAGCTGAAATAGAGCTGGTTTTTCTTTTTAGTAATTAGAAGAGCAGTGTTTTGGTTTCCAGCCTGGGACTCACTGTGAGAGACATGGATAACGTACCAATGTTTACATTTTTGTCACTAGAAGTGAAGGACTTTGTGTTCTGTTAGTCCACAAGCACAAGAGTTAAGGGGGGAGAAGAATATTTAAATTAATAAACTTAATTGACAGTTAGATATGTCAGTGGGGTATTCCATATCATATCACGTCATATCAGTGAGGGGCTCTTCCTCTCTTGCTCTCTCTGGCTTTCGCTCGGGCTCTGGCTCTCCCGGGATTGCGGTTTCGGTTCAGGATTGTCGCTCCTCCGGGATCCTGATCTGGGAATGGGCTGGGCTCGGTCAGGAGGGGGGTGAGCTATAATATTGGGTGTCATTCACTTGCATATTTTGTTACTGTTATTATTATCTTTACTATTTTAATATTATTAATAGTATTATTTTAAGTTTTCTCTCTATTATTAAACTGTTCTTATCTCACCCTACAAGCCTCCTTACCCTTGCCCCCCAATCCTCTCCCCTACCCCCTGGGGGTGGGGGGGAAGTGGGTGAACGTCTGTGCTGGCTGCTGGCCAAGGGCCAGCCCAGTGAAACTATCACACAGACCATTCAAGCCGTTCAGACTCCACCGCCACAATCAGCAGTAAAGACTGGATCAAACTGTCTTTTAAGCCAGATGTTATTGTCTGTCTTTATACCTTTGCTTTTTAGGTGACTGAAGAAATGATGCAGTGTTTTCCAAGTTACCTTATTACATCTTTTAAGAAAACATTCTGTGCAAGGCTTACCACAAAACTGAAAAGTAAAATTTTCTCCTCCACATTAAGAGTTCAGTAGACTTCATAAACTAGAAGGGCATATAATCCAGTCTCTTCAAGTGGAAGGGAAGCAAGAGTTATTCACACCAGTACAGCTATTGTGCCTTGCTACTGGGTAGCAACAATAAAATTTTACTCACCCTAAATACAAAGCACTCCCCAGTTCCAAAGAAACTCAGCTTGTTGCCTCCTCGCCTGCGCTCGCTCCAGTCAGTTGACAGATAAGCACCACAGACCTAACAGCACAAACAGCACCGTCAGGGGACATTCCGTTGAAGAAGAAAGCGTATTAAACCAATTGATACCAACATTTAAGAGTCCAGAACTGAAGGGTTTTTTTAGTTTGATTTTCCAAATCTCTGTATCAGTGGATTAAAGCAGCACAAGTACTTAAATCTAAAGACAGATTTAAACTGCTTTAATTCACTGGTGGGTACCATTAAATCCCACGAGTTTCATAAATTATTTCACATCTCTGAGGCCTTAAAGGAGAAACGTTCCAACATAACACAAATCACTCCAAACTGGTAACGCCTGACTTCCACTTCCTCATTCTGGCATCCAAAGCAACAGTACTGTCACAAGTTACACTATGAGCAGTTCTGCCTGAACAATTTCTGGTCGTAAACAGTAGCCTCGGGGTCTTTTTAAATTTTAAATTGTAGGTTAAAATCAGCTTAGCTAAGCCAACACTGAACTAGCTCAGATATTTCAAGCAGCCTACTCAAA
Organism: Antrostomus carolinensis; assembly: GCF_000700745.2. Classification (NCBI taxonomy): domain Eukaryota; kingdom Metazoa; phylum Chordata; class Aves; order Caprimulgiformes; family Caprimulgidae; genus Antrostomus; species Antrostomus carolinensis. The sequence goes on along the minus strand of NW_010297692.1, from coordinate 19,518 downwards.
CAGCCTGGGGTTCACTAGTTTCCAATAAAGAAAAACACAGCCTTCAAGGGCTGAGCTTTTCCATGGAGTCTTTTGTTTGCACTGTAAGAATTTCTTGCTACCAGCAATAAGCATCACTGCCAAGGGGACAGAGACCAAACAATGAAGCTCTAAGAATGGGATGAAAGCAATGCTGCATTTTTTTTTTCCCCACACAAACTATGGTTTGTGAATTGGAATTTCACAAACTATGGTTTGTGAAACAGAATTGTTCTAAGGTACATTTGCTGTTTAGCATTACAAGCAGAGCTCCTAGGACAAAATTACTGAAGAGCAGTTTTTTTTTTAATATAGATAAATCATGTGCATAAACAAAAAGATGGCCCAGCAGTCTGTTTGATTGGATATGCCTGAAGCACACTGAACTAGCTCAGATATTTCAAGCAGCCTACTCAAACAGCCTGGGGTTCACTAGTTTCCAATAAAGAAAAACACAACCTTCAAGGGCTGAGCTTTTCCATGGAGTCTTTTGTTTGCACTGTAAGAATTTCTTGCTACCAGCAATAAGCATCACTGCCAAGGGGACAGAGACCAAACAATGAAGCTCTAAGAATGGGATGAAAGCAATGCTGCATTTTTTTTTCCCCACACAAACTATGGTTTGTGAATTGGAATTTCACAAACTATGGTTTGTGAAACAGAATTGTTCTAAGGTACATTTGCTGTTTAGCATTACAAGCAGAGCTCCTAGGACAAAATTACTGAAGAGCAGTTTTTTTTTTAATATAGATAAATCATGTGCATAAACAAAAAGATGGCCCAGCAGTCTGTTTGATTGGATATGCCTGAAGCACACGAGAGCCAGAAAATCAGAAGGCAAATTTTCTTCTTTCTAAAATGTAACTATAGACATATGAATAAAGGATGAACATAATCCTTTGCAGAAAAACAAAACTCACAACCACTAAACAAAAATCCCCATACTTTTCTCCTACTGCTTTGTTTGGATTTTTTTTTTTTTTTGAGAGAGAGACAAGAAACAAACCATACTATAAAAACCAGCATCACTTACAAAGCTAGGCTTTTGACATGCTCCAGGACAAGAAGCAAAATAATAAATATTTTCCCTCTTTCCTTTAGATACCAAGGGCATTCTATAAACCATTGGCATAGCAATGCAGGCCTGGCATGGCCAGAAACTATACAGAGAACTAAGAAACAGCCTGGAGCATTAGCATTAGGTAGATGCAAATATGAGTAGAAATGGGCTTGTTTCAGGGACAGTCATCCTGCAGGAACATAAGCAGAAATATAAGCCCACAGGCTGCAGTGACAGCTTAATGCTATACACAGAATATTTAGAGGTCATGCACAGTGGTGCAGACAGCCAACAGCCATTACAGGAAGCACCTGCATGCCCTCCTTTGGAGGTTCTGGGAAGCTTTATTGTTTTATGCATTATTTTTTTTAAACAAGCACAACTTGAAGATAATGTTTCTGTTTTCACATTACATTGTCCAATATTGTCATACACAGTAGAGAACCAACACTCATTAGATAAGGCACCTGTGTGCAATCCTCCTCAGGTTCTCAGAGTTTTCTTGTTTTATTTATTTTTTTTTCCAGAGCGAGATGAAGCTAAAGCTTTTGTTTCCATATTATGTAGTCCAATATTATTTATACTATTTCAATTCTGCTACTTTCACTCCTCACATCCTGGAGAAAATGAAAATATTTTTTATGAATCATGACTTTCTTAACACAATTCCCCAGCCCCTCCCTCTGATTCTGCAATTAAAAGAGCCTCTCCAAGAGCTCAGACTTACTCTAGTCCACCATCTCGCATTACTTACAGGAGGAAGAATAGCTGACCAAGTCCTAGTTTACAAGATCTACCCAAGAATGCACTGTCCCGTAATCAACAAAAGGAACCACTTAAAGCATGCATTGTTAAAAAAAACCCAAAATAAAACCCCAAGCAATTTCAAGTCCCTTGCTTCTCCATTTTATTATAAACAGTTGTGTGTTGCAATACAGCATTATATTTAATCTGTTGCCTTTCACCTCACTCACCTCTTTTGCTGTGGTCTTGATGAGGAGAAGTGTTGGTTCATGTCCCTCGCTGTGAGAATAGAACCTGAAGTGCAAAGTACACAAAAATGAGTGCTCAGCTACCACTAACTGCAGTTCTTTTCCTCCTTAACATCAGGCACCACCTTCTCCTCCAACTGATGGCAGGTAAAAAAAGACACCTGAATACTAAGCATATTCCTGCAAATGCTTTCTACAGTCCATTGTAAATAACAAAGTGGAGTGTAAATAAATATTACCAAGCAGTTCTTCTTTATTCAGTTCTCCATACAGTTGTTTATGCCTCTGCAGAATAACTAGAAGACTACCTGTCACAACAGTGGCACTTCACAGCATTTTGAATGAAGACAATCTAAAGAAGTTGTTTCCTGAGGACCGATGGCTGTGCCTGAAAAAGCTTTTCTGGAGAAAATAATTCTGATGCATGCTCTTTGCTTCCTTTTGCTTTTCCTCACAGCCACACGGGGCAGGGACAGCAGATCGCTCCCCACCTCAATACCTCAACTACAGATGTCCAAGTCATTATTAGGAGCTCTACGATTATAGTCTTCTGTGTCAAGTGCAAGGAGAACTCATATCTAGTTTATCCCACTTTAAAAGTATGATAACAATCAGATTCATAGGTATAGGCATCTCCAGCTGTCAGTTCCTTTATTCTTTGGATCAGTTTGAATGTGGTTCTCTATCAAAAGAGCCTACAGAGCAGCCACCGAGTTAAACCATTCATACCCAGTGGGGATGAACCAGTCTCAAACCAGCATATTCTGTGAACTGGTGTAAGTTTGACTTTTCCAATTGGTGTTGGACAGTTTAAAATGGCTTGGATGTTCTGACATATGAAGTATCCTGGTCAAATGCTGTAGCAAATGGGAATTTGTCACATTTACATCCCATTGCTAATAATCTTCAGATCAAGTTCTGACTAGGCACAGCCTTTTTGTCAATCCAGCAAACAGCTCACCAGTTGCTCTTTTTTGCCTTACAGTAGAGAAGACTGGGGAAAGTTTTCCTTACCTGCTCAGACTACAGCCGTGTTCCAAGGTGGTGAAAAGCGAGAGGGGCTGGCAAAGTGCAAATCGCTCTGGGATCCATGACCAGATATCTCGCATCTCTTTCACACTGACAATTTCAGACTTGAAGTTCTCAGCATGAACTGCTAAGTGTACATTCTGCCTGGAAAATAAAATACAAAACACTGAGAAACAATAATTTAACAACAAAACAAGTTTTGGATTACTGGACAATAACTAAGACCCTAGTATATATGCTATTGTTCAAAGCTCCAGCCCATGGGATTAGAAGGCCATGACTTAATGAAAATAATAAACTACTACTGCAGTTTAACACAATCCTCAGGAAGCAGTGATCTGGCCTTACTGAACTACCTGGAGCAATTCCTCTGTACGGCAGCTGCTGTCTGCATATATAGAGGACATAACAGTGAGCCAGCTAGGGTGACCATGACCTTAAATAGACCAAATTATATTTGCTGTTCGAGACAGTCTCACTGGCATTAGTATTTAAGCATAGAGAACACCTAAAGAAACAGCTAGGATCTGAAAGGATCTTTTTCCCCCTCTGAGGTCCTGCCAGTATCATGGAATTACACAGTTCCCAAATCCCTCAGAAATCTTAGAGGAATCAGTATTACCAAGCTAAGCAATTTTAATCCAAGGCAAATATTTGAAGCTTTTGGGAAGTTCCACCTCTTGGGAACATGTTATTACTGATGACTTCCACTTCATTAAGAACCAAAGAAGTTCCTAGGTTCATGGTTACAGATGGAGCCTGAAAACATGAAGGAACACTAGACAGACCAGACAGAAAACCCCAGAGCCCACAGAAGGGTCTGATACAATAATAAGAACTGATTCATGGCTTTTAAATACTTGAAGTTAATAATACTACTATTAATCATCATCATCTTAACCAGCCTTCATTTCTCAGATTAAATAAGCACACAAACACAGAGCCTGGGGATTAAACAAGTGTTATTGCATTAATCGCCAACATTAAAGACTTTTAAAACGCAAGGGTGACAGCCGAGTACATGGTGGAACTGACACAGGCACTTACACAAGCTACTAAATCACTAGGAAGCCATTAGTTAAATTAAGCTTTAGGCAGTTTGCTCTGCATGCAAGGGCTCACTTGCAAGTATGTGCCAAATTCTGATGGCTTTTTTTTTTTTTTTTTGACAATTACACATTTCTTTCTTCTCAGTTTCATGGAACATAAAGAGGACCTCAATACTGCATATCTGCATGTATCTAAATAGCTTAGCTCACTCCCTAAACCACACAATCTATACATTTTGTGTTATTTTCCTTGCTTGTAGCCCTAAGAGATCAGCAGCATTGGCACTTCACTTTAGAGCGGTGCTTGCTTGGAGACACTGGGAAACGCTTTCTGAAATTTATTGTACCTGCCTTAGTGTCAGCATTTCTAATGAAGTGACTCCTTAGGTCACTTGAAAAAAGAAAAAAAGAAAAAAAGAAAAAAAGAAAAAAAGAAAAAAGAAAAAAGAAAAAAGAAAAAAGAAAAAAGAAAAAAGAAAAAAGAAAAAAGAAAAAAGAAAAAAGAAAAAAGAAAAAAGAAAAAAGAAAAAAGAAAAAAGAAAAAAGAAAAAAGAAAAAAGAAAAAAGAAAAAAGAAAAAAGAAAAAAGAAAAAAGAAAAAAGAAAAAAGAAAAAAGAAAAAAGAAAAAAGAAAAAAGAAAAAAGAAAAAAGAAAAAAGAAAAAAGAAAAAAGAAAAAAGAAAAAAGAAAAAAGAAAAAAGAAAAAAGAAAAAAGAAAAAAGAAAAAAGAAAAAAGAAAAAAGAAAAAAGAAAAAAGAAAAAAGAAAAAAGAAAAAAGAAAAAAGAAAAAAGAAAAAAGAAAAAAGAAAAAAGAAAAAAGAAAAAAGAAAAAAGAAAAAAGAAAAAAGAAAAAAGAAAAAAGAAAAAAGAAAAAAGAAAAAAGAAAAAAGAAAAAAGAAAAAAGAAAAAAGAAAAAAGAAAAAAGAAAAAAGAAAAAAGAAAAAAGAAAAAAGAAAAAAGAAAAAAGAAAAAAGAAAAAAGAAAAAAGAAAAAAGAAAAAAGAAAAAAGAAAAAAGAAAAAAGAAAAAAGAAAAAAGAAAAAAGAAAAAAGAAAAAAGAAAAAAGAAAAAAGAAAAAAGAAAAAAGAAAAAAGAAAAAAGAAAAAAGAAAAAAGAAAAAAGAAAAAAGAAAAAAGAAAAAAGAAAAAAGAAAAAAGAAAAAAGAAAAAAGAAAAAAGAAAAAAGAAAAAAGAAAAAAGAAAAAAGAAAAAAGAAAAAAGAAAAAAGAAAAAAGAAAAAAGAAAAAAGAAAAAAGAAAAAAGAAAAAAGAAAAAAGAAAAAAGAAACTACTGCTTCCTCTAGCAAAATGAGCCACATCACTACTTGCATTGCTACCCTGCACTATTTAATTAGCAATGAACTTACACGGACACCTATTTAAGCAAGCAGCAACTATTAATGGGTTTCAAAACTTCCAGTATCACTGACTAGGATATTATTTGTGCTTTTAAACACAGCAAAGCTGAGGCACAGGAGAGATCAACTGAAGTAAAGTATGAGCCAAGACTTGAACTCACACCTTCAGAATCTTACTTTAGGTCTCAGCCTTCCTGGTCTTGTCTGGTCTGCAGCTAAAGACTGGTGGCACTACAGAACAGAGCTGAGAAACAAAGCCTTGGGTCCATTTCATCAGAAATTAGATTTTTCTCACATTCAGGGAATTAAAAATATTCGGGGCACTCAACTAGTTTGTTACAGTGAATTTCTGGAGGAAAAGTAATGATGATAAATAGGCTAAAAGTTAGTAGCTAGTATCAAAACAGTTTTAAACTTAGTAAACGTCAAACAAGCTAGCCTTGTAATTATTTGTATGGCTTGGTCTGTACATTTTTCACACTTATGTGATCTGTTTGGGCAACTAAACTTAAGTACTTGTTCCTAAAAGACTCTCAACCTCAGTGTACCTTTTATTTTGCCCCTGTTCCTTCTCCTGACTACTAGGAACTGCTGATTTAAGGACTTTCCTACCCAGACCCCACTCGAAGCCCGTGTTCAGCAGTATTCACAGTAACACATCATTTTCAGTACCCTGTGTCTTCCTACAACTTTTCCATGTAGGTAGAATATCACCTTTACAAACAGATCTTTCTGATTTACTCGAAAGCATTCACTGTTGTATTGGCTATTTATTCCAGGCATGCTGTTCCTGACCCTTGAATATTAGTGAATCATTTTATATTTAATGTCACCATGTAGTTAATAAAACCTAGACTGTAGCTTGACTGAAGGATTTGAAATAAAATGATCTGCTATTTCCCAGTCATAAATCACAGCTGCAGGTGCTTAAGACTGAACCCTGATCCTGTGTTGAGACCAGTGTCAATACGCAGCTTGCATCTACATCAAACTGAACTCTGTGCTGCTTGACAGAAATACTAGTTTTTTAGGGGGGATTCAGAAAATTACAACTAGAGTTACAAGTATCTAACATGTATTCATCCTCTTTTTTTGACAGTATTTCTTTAATGACACTGCAAGTCATCTACTTCAGTTGGGTAGTTGCTTTTCAAAGCAGTAAATGAGTGAAAATGAATAGCACATAAGTAGGCTAAGAAAAAGTAAACATTTTGGTCTATACCTATCAATGAAATTTAAGTTTAGCCTTCACCACACCAGAGGTCTTTCAGGGTTATCTGGTAAAAAAAGAGCAGTTTGAGATAACACTGAATTTGGACTGGCACTGCATGAAAATCTACCACTAGAACTGAACAAATAAATTAAGATTTTACCCTGCACTAGCATTTTCCTCAACTCTTTATATTGGCTTATTGGGATCAGCGTGACAACTTTCTATTGACTGCTGATGTTGGAAAGACGTGTTCAATTGTTATTATCCCAAAGGAAAATAGATTTAGAAAAGTAGCACAATTTAGATGTTTAATAAAGCAGCTTATTTGCTCTGTTTGTAGGATTGTTGTTTTTACAGCTATATCATTAACACAATGTGCTTCAGAGACCTCCCAGTTCCTGAAGATAAAGCCAACGTTGTCAACGAGCGGTAGCAGCTGTCACAGTGGATATGCTCTGTATGTATTTCAAGACAACGGATACCACACTCCAAGGTATGACCCACTGAATGACATCTTCCTGCTCTACTTTGTGTTGGGTCAAATCTTACAGGGTCTGCCTTATCTTTAAAATGCATTATATTTTCAGTTAGGGCATAAATGTGTAGTAGAAGCGATATTCTCAGACGTAAGTGGTTAATCCTGTGTTGAGATCAGTGTCAACAGGCACCCCGCATCTACCCAGGTCCCCTCAAACCCAAACTATGTGCTTCCTAGCAGAAATCAAGGCTTTCTGCTCCTTTCAGAACACTGTAACTACAATAAAATAATATTGCGGACGTTGAAGATTTGCTTGGCTGGAATTAACAGCCTACTGATTTATCAGAGGTAAAATCCTCAACACAAAGGATATGACATGAAACATGCTTAGGTAAGTCTCTTAAGGTGTTCTTCCAGACATGAAAACATGAGGAAATTAATTTAAATTTTGATTGTATAAATTAGTGCAAATGTTAGTGTGCATCACTCACTGAAGTTAACTCAGGGCACCTGCAACAAGGCCAGAAGATTCTCAAAGGCATTAGTTTAAACCCATACATCTGTGGTACTTAATACCTGGAAGGCAATCTTTCTCCTTTCCAAGCTCTCTGCTTATCAGGTATCACAGTCCACTGGGTTTTGTTCTTTAAGATTTGCTTTTCAGGCCAAGACTTGATGAATGACTTAATTAATGCTATATGGCTGAGTAACTCTGACCTCCTTGACACAGGAAAACAGTCTTCTTGCCTCTAAAAAAACCCCTATCTACTTAAAAATAAATATAATCTGGTCTGAATAGAGACAAGTCACTTTTAGGACTGTGCCAAGTTGGGTTCTGTCCAACATGTCTCCAATTAACTGCAGAATGCTTGCAAAGAAGAAAAAAAAAGTTGAGTATTGCAACAGCATATACCAGGTTTGGATGTGCGACAATACCTAACAGTTCTGAAGAACATCTGAACATCACTCGAGATGTTTTAAGAAAAAAATAACACTTTTTCTTCCAGTGTAGAAAGGACTTCTATCCCAAGATAAACATTACCCTTTTCCATTTCAGAAAACCCAGGTTTGTACTGCTGTATGGAAGTGTTACGTTGACCAGCTGGGCCCATGATCCTTATCTTACAACTTTGCAGGTGCTTTGAACTAACTTTGCAGGAGTGTATCCAGATGTTACACAGCAATCGGATGCTACAATTGCTGCCCTTCTTCTTCTGACCCAGCATTAGCAATACTCACAGCACCAGAAAAAACAACCAGCCAAAGACAGAAGAAATGAGCAAAGTGCAAAGATTCCAGGTGTTTCAACCTACCTTTTGGGAGATGCAACACTGCAAACAGGAGGGGTGCAGTAGGTATGGGATTGACAGAAGGAGAATGTATAAGGAGAAAGACAAAAAAAGATAGAAAAGATCAGTGAATTCTGACATCTGCAACAAAGTGAATGGAAGGAGCCTGGAGAGAAACAAAGTAAGGTTTGATTTGAATCACCAAGCACAAGAAAAACAAACAAACAGACAGGTTAAAATATTTCCTATTTCTATTTTATTTTTTTTTTTGCTACCTGCTTGTAATTATCTGACTGGAAAAATAATTCATCATCTCCTGGCACAGGCCAAACACATCCGGACAAGAGAGCTCACTCACGTTACCAAGCACTGCAGAAAAGCTCACTTCTCCAGTACCCACATCTGCCCACACCGGGACCCAAACAGAGCCAAGTTCACAGCAGTGCTGGGCCAGGGGATACTGAGCATTTTCAGAGTGTTTACAAAAGCAGACAGAAGAGGGTAACTGTTTTTCACTAGCAACTCTGCCTGGCAAGGCAGTAACTACTGGCATTACTTGGGTAAGAATTTACTGTATTTTGTTTGAAGGCATCACTGAGCAAGAATACCTCTACAACATTTAAAACAGCAGAAGCTTCTGGGTTTTTTTCTGGTTTGTTGGGGTTTTTCTGTTTGTTTTTGTTTTGTTTGGGGTTTTTGTTGGTTTATATTTATTTAAAGCCCTCATTCTGCTGCTGAAGAATATACTCAGAAAGGATATTACAACTCTCCCGAACTTCAGTACAGGAAGAAAAGACACATATTGGAAGAGTTAATACTTCTTGTTGGGAGTCCCAAATACAATGGTCTGAACTCTACCTGATGTGACTGATTCCAGTGGCTGAAGGCCTTGAAAGTATCTGAGACTGACAAAGCAGTCTCTTCCAAGAGATGAGGAAAATAAAGCACAAGCTTATTGAAAACCAAACTGAGTCTAAAAATAAACAGTTGGAACAGACTGGAGGGAACTTCACATGTACTTAGGCACATGAAAGAGGTTCAGCTAACATTTACATTATTTTATAGGCTGAAATCGCTAAGTATATATTTCAATACCACAGAATTAGATCTGTTTGCAACTATTCAGCATCACAACTGGCGGTAAGATCCTAATACATCGGTGGCTAGTACATTTGATTTTTGAAGATTTAGAGAAAATGAAAGAGTGCCCCTCTAGAATATGAAGTTCCAGAGATCACCCTTACTGACCCCAGCAGACTTTTAGAAGTCATCTGCCCTTCAGAGGTCATGACAGCTGATAAACTGTTCAACACAAACTTAAGATTTCAAAACTGGTTGGGAGAAGTTTTCTGCAGTCACAGAAGGCCTTAGGAGAAAAACAACATGTCTACAACACCAGTATTTACCTGAACTCATATTTGCACTTGGCAAGATGCTAATTTTGTTCAAATTAATATATTGCTATCTTTTCTATTTACATGGAGAAGTCTTTCAGATATTGTTTTTATTATTGTGGCTTTTACTATCATATTGGAGCAGGATTTCATTTACTAGTTTCCCAGCTGGTTTTTCCTCCTCTCATTTCTGAAAATAAATTGCGATTATGCAATTATCTTTTGGGTCAGTATCCTCACTCTTCTCTTCCACAGTTCTTTCAAAATCATTATTTCCAACAGTACATGAACCTGTCACAAAATACGTTAACTCCTACCTATGTTTACTATACTCCTGACTTTTAAGAGGCTTGTAGTCCAACTAATTTTAAGAGTAACCTGTATATAAGATTTATTTCTTCCTTGCTCTGTTAAAACAACTCCCCAGTGAAGCAAAATGCTGGGACAGTGTTTGCCTACTTACACTAAAGAAACTGCTGAATTCACAGGACTAGGCAGCATGAAATTTACATTTTATACAAACAATCTCATGTTTAAGAATGAATTTTTACTTTTTGGGGTACTTTTCTTCCAAGTAAGTTATCAGTGTTTTTTCCAGCTTTGCTAAAATGCCTAAAATTTAGTTTAAAAACAGCTTGTGAAAGACACTTTTGAGATACAATACCTGGAATCAATACGTACCTGTAAAAAGTAATTATAAATTCATCACTAAGCTATGAGAAACTGCTTTGTTTCTCTTGTATCGTAATATTCAGTCACACTTCCCAGCCATGCTTAATTTGGGGGCTGCTCACCTTTTCTGCAGAGATACCAGCACAGCACATACCAGTTGAGCTTCCTAGCAGTAACCCAGGACTGACCGACTGCTTGTTAACACACTGGGAACACTCAGGAGATCACTTGGGGTGCCTGTAGTGGGAGCCTTACCTTTTCTGTTTGACCGTGATGCCCTTCTGCTGCAAAGCCTTCTCATTGGCCATCTGCAGAAGCTGGATCTCCTTCCGTGAGAAAAGGCGGATAGCAAAGGCTTTTTCCAGAAGCCTCTCCGGAGTCACTGACTTGGCAATGTCTCTCACAAAAGCTCGAATGTCCTGCTGGATGCTCTCAGACTCCATGGGCTGCCCAGCTCTGACTTTGTGAAAAAATTTCAGAAGAGCCAACGCAACGCGATAGAGAACTTTGTAGCCCTCCACCAGAAACACATCAAAGACCCGAGCCACGTACACCATGGGCAGTTCTCCGAAGAGCCACCGTTGCCAGTCGGAGTACACCTCCAACACGTCCTCGGACACTGCCACCATCAGCTTATGTGCTGCCTGACAGTACTTGTTCACCAGGTCACCAAAGGTCATGCAGGAGGACTCAAACGCTAAGAACGTCTGATCGATGAGCCGCTTTGATGGGTCGTTGCAAGCAAGGATGCGGCAAACCTGTTCAAAGCACTCTGCCTCATCTTTGCTGTAGTGGAGGAGCAAAGCTGTCACGGAAGGCAGCGCTGGGCAAAATGATATGTCTGGGAACTGATTCGCAATGCACAATATAATCTTCCTGACCGCCCCGATGCCTTCTGCGTTCAGGCAGTACGTGGGGACCAGGCTGTTATCCACAAACTCTGGCAATGGAAGGGAGCCACTGTTACGTTTTCCAACAATCTTCACAACAATGTCTCGGTACACGTTTGCATCTGGGGTCACTGTGCGGCACGGGATATTGCTAATTAGCTTGTGGTACACTTTGGCTCTCAGAGAATGATTCTTGGCCCAGTAGCCCTGCCGGGCCAGCTGCTTGAGCTCCTGGAACTCTGTGCAGGTTAGCTCCTTTGCATCCTGGCTCTGGACAGTAACATCCATTTTGTCCCAATCCACAAAGCGGTTGTATTCATCCATGGCTCCAGGAGAAGCATATCAGATAAATCATGAGAATGGAGACCTTATTTGATCATTAAATGACTTGCAGCTTTTCCTGCCAAAAGAAAGGTAAAAAAACAAACCAAAACAAAAACTAGAGGCTTGAGTAACAGGTAACTTCCCATTTTCTTTAGGAACACACACATACATGCAATGCCCAAACTGTTTCCTAAAGCAAAGAAAGTTAAATATACACGTCTTTTTATTTTTAAGCCAAATGTTACTTCCATTCTGTCAATAACTCATACTGAAGTAATTTACCAATGGCCAGCCAAGAGGCTGACTCTGAGGACATCTTCATAGGAAGTTCAACTCCCTAACTGAAGGTCCAAGCTAAGGTATGGACCTTTATGTTAACTTCTCACTTAAAGAACAGAAGCCTCCCACTTCAAAAATATCCACTGTAAAGTCTGTTCCATTTGCAATCTCTCCTCCTAATTCTCTGGAAAGTAGATGTTACTGGTACTACAGGGATGCAGTCTCACGAGCAGCTTACGCTGTTCTAAGACTGTGCAGCCAGTGCCAAGAGATGCCAACCTCCTCTAGCCACAGCCACGCGTTCTCAGTGATTTCTTCGTGCTGGTACTAGCGCTCGCGTGGCCACACAGTCACTGAGATTAGTTAGTTAATCTGGTACAATTTTTCTTTTCCAGTAGATAAGCCATCTTGTTGTATGGTCAGCCAGATTAGTGCTAGAACAGAGATGAGTGGGGAACCACCCTTTCCAACCGCAGTACAGGCTCACGTCAGCTTAAAACAGCTTCATGAAACAGCTTCTTAATTCTCTGGAGTGCTGCCCTGGACTTCTGGTCCTGACCTTGCACACAGGTCTATCACCCAGCCACCCTCTAGAGGGCCTGCGATCACCAACGTTAGAGAATTTTAAAAACACACACCACTGCAACACCAGCTGGAAGACCCGGTTCTGGCCTCTAATTCCTCAAACTACGTTTACATGACCTACCAGTTGACTCCAGCTTTAAAGTACACGTGTACACCTTTTTGGGTCCCTCACTCCAAGAATGACATGGAGGTGCTGGAGCGTGTCCAGAGAAGGGAACGGAGCTGGGGAAGGGTCTGGAGCACAAGTGTGCTGAGTTCCCTTGTGGCTGAGGGAACTGGGGGTGTTGAGCCTGGAGAAAAGGAGGCTGAGGGGAGACCTTCTGGCTCTGTCCAAGTCCCTTGGAGGAGGGTGGAGAGAGGTGGGGGTGGGTCTGTTCAACCAAGGCCCAAGGGACAGGCCAAGTGGAAATGGGCTCCAGTTGGGCCCAGGGCAGCTGAGATGGGAGGTGAGGAAGAATTTCTTTGCTGAAAGGGTTCTGAGGCATTGGAAGGGGTTGCCCAGGGCAGTGGTGGAGTCCCCATCCCTGGAGGGATTGAAGAGTCGTGTAGACATAGTGCTGAGGGACATGGGTTAGTCGGGGACTTGTCAGTGTTGGGTTCATGGTTGGACTCGATGATCTTACAGGGCTTTTCCAACCGAGGCAATTCTGGGATTCCGTGTGATTCTGTGTGTCCCAGCAGAAAGTGTGACTGCAACCACTAATGCCGATACCTGAATGAGCTGTAATCATGTCAGTCAAAAACTAGAAGGCGAAACACAGTAAAATGCACTAATAATAGCAGGCAACAGGTTTGGCCGATGCTGGAATGTCTCTGCCAACACGTCCTCAGTGCCAGGTTAAAGCGAGGAAGCACACCCTGCAAAGGCAGATCATCCCTATAAAGTGCAACAGGCCTATAAAACTGTTTAGTACAATTAAGACATTATGTAGAAAGGTTAAATCGACAAAAACAGTTACTGAAATGCTTCCAAAGATTTCTTAGTCATTCCTGGGTCAACAGACTGAAGAACACATGGCACTTGACATTCATCAGTATGGCCTTTCACACAAGAGGTGCATTAAAATGATTTGAAACTTATAAGGTAGATACAGCATCAAAACAGCCTGGAGAAGAGAAGGCTCCGGGGAGATCTTCTAGCAGCCTCCCAGTACCTGAGGGGGCTACAAGAAAGGCTGGGGAAGGACTTTTCATAAGGGCAGTTAATGACAGAACAAGGGGAAATGGGTTTAAGCTGAAAGAGGGGAGGTTTAGATGAGATATTAGGAAGAAATTCTTCACTGTGAGGGTGGTCAGACAGTGTCCCAGGTTGGCCAGAGAAGCTGTGGCTGCTCCTCCCTGGAAGTGTTTGTGGCCAGGCTGGATGAGGCTTTGAGCAACCTGGTCTAGTGGAAGGTGTCCCTGCTGCTGGCAGGGGGGTTGGGACTGGATGAGCTTTAAGGTCCCTTCCAACCCAAACCATTCTGTGATTCTATGAACTCATCCTCCCTACTTTACTACAGGAAAGTAAAACAAATGTTTTGCCTCAAGGAGACAGAAGCTTGCAAACATACAATTAGCATTAGCTTGGACAGCAACACATTTAATTCAGACAGTTTTAGATTGTGACTAAATATCAAACTGGGTATTTTGTAATTACATGCTGAAACCACAAAATTTAACTCTTTTTTCAAAAGGTTGGCAACAACATGCAGGAGCCTTTCAGAAAAAAGCACTTTGCTACCGAGAATTGACTACCTTTTTTTTTCTTACATATATAAGACTGTTTTTGAGTCATCTTTGTACAATGTAAGAGCAATACAGAAATGCTCACCATTTCTTTTTGTTTTATTCTTCCACATCTGAAACTAACTCTTAGACTAATTAAAGGAGGCAACGCATTGTCCTGACTTCAGTTCTGAAAGCAAGATATCTTATGATGTTCAGAAATGATGCCTCTCTGTGAGCTAAGAGTGTGTCTTCAGAAATGCAAAGACAGTAACAGGAGGACACCAGTCCATTGCAGAGTCAATGTCAGCTCCTTGGAAGTTTACATTTTTCTGTCATTCTCCACCTGGGAATCATAGGGAAACTCATAACTTTAATTCAAATCCTACCCTTGTGGAGAATCACAGAGTGGTTTGGGTTGGAAGGGACCTTAAAGTTCATCCAGTCCCAACCCCCCTGCCAGCAGCAGGGACACCTTCCACTAGACCAGGTTGCTCAAAGCCTCATCCAGCCTGGCCTTCAACACTTCCAGGGAGGAGCAGCCACAACTTCTCTGGGCAACATGGGACACTGTCTCACCACCCTCACACCAAAGAATTTCTTCCTCACATCTCATCTCCATCTCCCCTTTTCCAGTTTAAAGCCATCACCCCTTGTTCTTTCCCTCCCTGCCCTTGTCAAAAGTCCATTCCCAGCCTTCCTGGAGCCCCTTCAGGTACTGGAGGCTGCTATAAGGTCTCCCTGAAGCCTTCTCGTCAAGAAATTTAATCCTATTTAAGCAGTGACCAAAGCATGAAGAGGTGAACTATTCTGTTCACGGTCACTTCAGGATAGAAACTATTATTATCCTGCACTTGCTGAAGTCCCCACTAGGCAACAGCTTCCTCCTTCTGCCATCATCCCTTGGGAGCTGCTCGTATTTATTTTAGGGAGGGTTCAGTAAAATGTCCATCCTATGAGACAACTTCTAATATACCCAGTTACTTCTGGGCTGTCCTTTTTCCTGAAAACTTTCTTTTCTCTCCTCACACTTTCCTGTCTTATTTTCCATCATTCAGAGACACAGGCATATTTAGAGGTGGCATCAAACGGTCATTTTTCCCTCTGGAAGTTATTGCCCATTCCAGAAACCAATGAATTTGATGACTATGTGCTCCTCAGCAATCTCACTGAAGTCTGTGGCTAGAGAATGAAGTCAGACTGGCAGAACTTTTGATTTGAGCTTACAGTCTTATACATACTTGGGCTGGGATAAATCTGCTGGGTCTGCAAGTAGGTCTGGCTGTTTAAGCTTTTCAAAGCTCTAGATGCTGCAAGAAAAACTGACAGCAAAGCAAACGGGCATTGTCAAGGTTGCCAGAGCATGATCAGCTCTTCACTGTGCTTGCAAAACCACCAGAATGAGTGTGCTTCAGTGTAATGGTGCGTATCTGCTGACACCGTGCCAACAGCTACTGTAAGCCAGCAGGCCTCGAATGGGGAATATTTACTTGCCAAAGGAGAAGAGCTCAAGAAATCTCAGGAAAATTCCAGTCAGCCTTCATCTCCTCTTCCCACACCTTCTGAAACTTCCTCCATCCCTCTCTCCCTCTGGACAAGTTCTCTCTCTTCTGGTAACCATGTAAAGAGCGATGTTTAACTCTGAGCTGGTGGGAAGAGGAGGCAAAAGCTGTCTCTCATTCCGTAGCAAAGGGCTAGCTCGTGGGGGCTGTCCCCTACCCATCCCTCCTACTGCAGGGGAGCAGGCAGGCAGCATAGACTGTGCTCTTTGGAGAGACTCAGAGCTGGGGTGTCAGTTAAGTGACAGTATGTCTGTGTCAAAGTCCCATCTTCACCTGAACTACCTAGCTTTCACGTATAAAGAAAGGGTAAGACACAGGCAGAAAAGAAACATTTCAGAATGTCATGCTTGTATAAAGATATGGTGAAAGGCAGGCATAGAGACCCACTTACGCCTCTTTAAGGCAGCAAACCTCTTTTCCTCTTGCTAAAGTAACTTTATAGAGAAGTCAGCATCCTGCTGTGGTAAGTATCCTCTAACTAGACTTGGGGATAACAGTATGGATCAGCATCTGAACTGCACAGAACTGAAATGCCTTCAAGTACCTGTTAGAACAGAATTATAAAGGGGTTGTAAAACGTAGCAAAAAAATTACATTACTCATAACAACAACACAGCCTGGAAGTTACATACACCTTATTTAAGCGGAAGCAGTCATTATCCTTTCTAATCAGACTGACATTTACAAAACAGTAGGAATTAACAAAGAACAGAACCAGGAGAAAAAGCTTCTCCCTTAGTAACTGCCACACAATTTTGAGATTGATAGATCTATTAGTCTATAATGGAGCTCTTCAGTTAAATGTGATATTTAAAAAAAAAAAAAACCCCAAACCAACAAAACCAAAATCCACACAAGTGAGAAGCAGAACTAGAAAAATGCATATTGAAGATATGCAAAAAATGGTTGCAGAACAGGTAAAAGATTTTTCAAAATTAAGTTTAAACTATGAAGCAAGTAATCATTACCATTCAAAACCAATCAACGACCACGGTAACTGGAACTGGTACAATTTCAAGCCAAGGGACTAAATTTTTAGGAAATATGTAGCTTGCTAGTCTGGCCACATTTTCCATTCTCTTAGTTCTCCCCATTGCCATTTGGGCTACTCTCAGAAGACAGCCGAGAACTGTGCTGAATTGGTATAAAATCCACAGCAGGGAAGCCAAGCGTGACAGTCAGAAGTCCAATACTGCCTGTGAAG
>NW_010297692.1:0-2392 GCF_000700745.2 Antrostomus carolinensis | reverse complement strand
GGAAAAGAAAAGATTTGAATTATGGCTTACCTTCATTAAGGGGAAGACAGGCCTACAATTTTACTGAAGATAACATGGCTAGGGCCAACTTTAATATTTTTTTTTTGCTTTCCAAAATGCAGGAATCAGCAAACTGAAATATCTGAAGTCCAACTAACCCAGAGGACAATTATTTTCTTCAGCTCCCGAGTACAGACATTATTCTGCAGTAGTGAAATATTTACATTCTAAAAAAAAAAAAAAAAAAATTGATTTTAAACATTTAAAAAAATAAATTCCAACTCTGGTTAAAACCTGAGATTATGTGATTGGATATTGCTTTTAATAAACACAGGAAAGTTTCCTAAAAAAAAAATAAATAAAAAAAAATTTATAATTAAATAGGAAAACCTTATCCTCTATTCCATTTAGGCATTCTTGCAACTTTGTGTTCTGAAAGTTTGACTACAGATTAATAGTTTATTAAGATATTTCACTCAAATCTAGTGTAGCTGCTCTATAACAAGAAAGCCAAACCTTGAAAGCAACATTTTTCACCTGAACCATGGACAGCTGCAACACCTTTGATTCAGCTATTTGCTATGGAGGGCACAGATACAGCCAGATAGCGACAACCAACATTTTGGCATGGATTTTCACAACGTGCTAACACAAAGCAAATATTTTCTTTTGCTGCCCTACAAATCAAGACTAATGCCAGACTCCTAGACCCACAGCGTGTAATTTGCTGTTTTTACTGTTGAGTAGTGATGTAGCCAGGGAAAAGACTCAAGTCTACTCTCTTTCATAACCTCATTAAACTAATCCATGCAGGAGGCACATGATAGGATAATGAGAACGGCTTCCTCAAGACTGCTAGCTATCAGTTCTCATCCCAGTGAGAGAAAATTAAACCCAAAACTCTGAGTAGATTATCTCCCATCCTTGAGGAATACTCAATCACATCAGAGACGTTTGCTTCATACACCAAAGAATCTGACAGAAGAACAAACCAACACAGCAAGCCAGTAATAACTGCAGAATAAAAGACAAGCAGCAGATAATTGCTCTCTCCTCCCCAAGTACTTCAGTGCATCCTGCGGTTCTCCCCAAGCCCAGCCTGACAGCAGCACACCCTGATGTCTCTGCTACGTGGATCTGCAAACAAGACCACAGCGTTGTCCCTCCTTTCATAGAATGGTTTGGGTTGGAAGGGACCTTAAAGCTCATCCAGTTCCAACCCCCCTGCCAGCAGCAGGGACCCCTTCCCCTAGCCCACGTTGCTCAAAGCCTCATCCAGCCTGGCCTTCAACACTTCCAGGGAGGAGCAGCCACAGCTTCTCTGGCCAACCTGGGACAGTGTCTCATCACCCTCACAGTGAAGAACTTCTTCCTAATATCTCATCTAAACCTCCCCTCTTTCAGTTTAAACCCATTTCCCCTTGTTTTATCATTAACTGCCCTTAGGAAAAGTCTTTCCCCAGCTTTCTTGTAGCCCCTTCAGGTACTGGGAGGCCGCTAGAAGGTCCCCCGGAGGCTTCTCTTCTCCAGGCTGAACAGCCCCAACTCTCTCAGCCTGTCCTCACAGCAGAGCTGCTCCAGCCCTCGCATCATCCTCGTGGCCTCCTCTGGACTCGTTCCAGCTGCTCCAGGTCTCTCTTGTGATGGGGGCTCCAGAACTGGACACAGCACTCCAGCTGGGGCCTTACGAGAGCAGAGCAGAGGGGGAGAATCCCCTCCCTCGACCTGCTGCCCACGCTTCTCTTGATGCAGCCCAGGATATGGTTGGCTTTCTGGGCTGCAAGTGCACATTGCCACTTTCCCCAAACACCTCCTGACCAGAAGCGTGTTTTGTCACTTTTACAGCTTCAGTTACCTTCTGTGCCACACATCCCTGAGGAAGATGCATGCAGCAGAGCCAAAATTAAGCACTGCATTTAGCACTAGAGCAAGCTGAACGCAACTAGCTCATCTCATGTAGGAGAGCAACTCAGACCACACCGATGCATTCTGGAGAGATGATCCTTTCCGGTAGAGCACACAGACTTTGATGATTACTTTAACAAGGTTAAATGCAGTTCGATCTCTTTATGATTTGCCCTGGGCACCATGTACAGCACAAGCTGGGCTCCAGGAATACAATTATGGATAATATTCTAATACTCATTTACCAATAACAATCGGGGATTAGCTAGCAGCTCCCTGCTGGCTTTTTTTCTATTCTTTTGGGGCAAAGTCTAGAAACTTCTCAGTTTCCCCGAGTAGCTGATTGTGGTGGTTTAACCACAGTGGGACCATGTGGTCCTGCACTCCTCCCCCATCCGGTGAGATGGAATGGGACTCACAACAAAGCGGACACAGGATGAAGGAGGACAGGGATGTCTCCCTCACCAGTGATGGTCACGGGCAAAAC
>NW_010297691.1:4064-25215 GCF_000700745.2 Antrostomus carolinensis | reverse complement strand
GGCCGGGCTTCACCCTGCGAGGCTGGGTCGGTGGTTACGAGGGGGGTCGCCGAAGGAAATGGCTCAGCCCGCACGTCTGTCTGTGTCTGACAGCCTCGGGTTCTGTGCAGCAGCAGTAATTACAGAGATGCAAAGGGACGCTCATTAAATTACTTTTAGGCTAGATCCACCATGCTTCTGTCCCATCACCGACTGCGCTTTGGTTTGTGGCCCGCTGGTGCTTTTTTAAAATGGAGTTCAGGTGCTTTTCTTCAAATAGTAAAGGAGAGAGGGAGCAGAAAACATATTAACGGCAGGAAAGGTAGATTTGTGAACTGCTGCTTAAAAGAAACAACATTTCATGCGTTGCCATGTCTGAAGATGCGTTATTGGAAGAGGACATTTGGGAGTACAAATCCATTAGGAAGCAAAAGCATCAGAGTAATTCAGAGAGCACCTCAACACCTGTGCGGAAAATAAGCGATGGCAAGAGCAGGGCAAAAAGAAAGAGAACTGGAAATAAAAAAAAATCCGTAGAAAAACATGATACGCTTCAGAAAACCGAGCAGAGATCAAGGCCAGGGCAGGATGCAGATCAATGTCAAGATGACAGCAGCGTGCACTCCCAGGACAGCGTGAGTAGCCTGACAGAACAGAGCTCCCCACATGCAAAGCCTGTCCATGACGGGCACTGTCCGAGCTGCCAGATGCCTTTCTCTTTGCTGCTGGTCCAGACACCTCGATGGCACGTTGCTGAATGTTTGGATACTCCAGGATCCGCTGAAAAAGGTATGAATAGAGTAAGAAAAAAAGCCTTCAGAAAACAGTTAAAGGATTCTCACGTCATTTTTCTGTAAACCTTGGTTTCCATATTTAGTTCAAAATCTGAGAAGGTGGTTGGTATGATTTTTAGAATTTTATCACTGATCATTTAGAAGTATTATTTTTGTATGAGACTTCTAGTTCTTTGTGAAGAACATGGAAATCTGACATGAAAATCTCGTATCAGAATCTGATCTCAAAACTTTATAGAGTAATGGTAAAGGTTAATGGTTGTTTATCAAGTTCCAGTCTTAGTAGTTGATTGAAGAAATCGAAGGTGCATATTTACCATTTTAAAATAATGGGACCTGTTTCAATTACTAAGTCAGTGTCAGTTAAAAAACCTTCTTCAGTTAAGAGGCTGCTGCTTTTGATGTGGAATTTCTTTCTCCATAGGTATAAATTTTAATATCCCATATTATCCCGCTGTGTCATTTTTCCAGTTGCCTGGGGACAGTTGGAAGCTGAAATCTGTCTGTTATCCTAACTTACTTGAAATTTTAGGCCCTGATCCAGTATGCCTCAGAAGTTTTATACAGAATTATACATGAACATTCCTATATCATAAGGCAACACAGTTTTGTTTTGAGTTCTGTACAAGAGGAATAAAACTGACTTGGAATTCCAATTGCTAGTTTCATGTGGAGAAATATCACATCTGAACAGATCCGGGTATCCAACTTATGTTCTTAACACACCTCATAACTTTTGAAAAACAGAAAGCACACAGTCAGGAAACTTGAGAAAAGGCAGTTTTAGGTAACACAGTTACTTTCCTTTTTATGTCTTTGTAACTTTCATTGAAGTTTCTTCTTTAGAACAGTGAAAGGTGAGTCCTTTAATACTGATTTTGGCAGTGGTTTTAACTTGAGGCAGATGTGTTAACACCTTATTTGCATCTCTTACTCCCATAATTAACAGATGAATAATCATTCTGATTGATCTGGGCATTCATCTTAAAACCCTCAAAAGTGAGGCTAGCGAATTTTCAACAAAAAAGACTTGGGGAACAGCCACAGATTTTTGTGCTGGCATCTCAATCCTGCATATTTTTTCACATAAATAAATACATGACTGGTATTTTGTTTTGTTTCTTTGATTTACTGCGTAACCCAGCAAACAATTTGAAATGGAGTTTCAGGTTGATTCAGAACCAAGATTTGGTTTATTTTGAAACATGTTTACCGGTCTTTTCTGGTGCTACTGCTCTGAGCTCAGTGCTTGCATGTGAGACAGTTCGAAACTAGAAGCCATATGATTACATCAGCACATCATTGGAACAGAGTTAAGTTCTCTTGTTGTTAGAGGGCTGTGTTAATTCAGGCTTCGTGCTGTATTAGCAGCAGCTGTTTGGTTTTGGGTTGGAAGCGTTCTCATTTCTTGCCAACTCAGGGCAGGAGGTCTTGCTGGCTTGAAAATTACTTTTTACTTGTGCCTTCTGTCCTCCAATAGTTGTACTTATAAGAAAAAGCTGTTAAATTGTGTGTGTCATATGTGATTTTTATTTTCACAGAATCACAGAATGTTGGGGCTTGGAAGGGACCTCAAAAGATCATCCAGTCCAATCCCCCTGCTGGAGCAGGAACCTAAATGAGATCACACAGGAAGGCGTCCAGGCGGGTCTTGAATGTCTCCAAAGAAGGAGACTCCACACCCTCCCTGGGCAGCCTGTCCCAGTGCTCTGTTATTTTAATAATTATGCCAACTATATTTGCAAAGGTATTAGCATTACTTCTCTGTTTAACTCTTTTCATAGAGTGTCCTGATGGTTTGCTGTGCACTTCCACCATTCCATCTCACTACAAGCGTTACAGCCATTTCCTACTTGCAGCAAGCAGGGCAGGAGATTATCTTGTAAACTCTTCAGCAAACACTTTGGAGAGGAAGATGACATGTTCTACTGCAGCAAAGCCCAGCTGTTCCCCAAGTCATGTAGAGGAAATCTCACAGAATGAGAAACCACCTAATAATGGAAAAAATGTCCCGAATGATGACTGTACATTGATGGTACGGAGTTCACCACAATTGAAGTCTCTAAATATTATCAGTGAAAGCGCTTCCTCTTTTGCAGATGTTCAAAAGCCTCAACAGACATTTCAGCTTACAAAGACCACGGATAATAGTTGTAAATTCGAATTTTATGACTTTGCATCCTCTCAAGGAAGTGGAACAGGAGAAGATCTGTGTAATCAGAAAGATACAAATCAGCCAAGTCTACTACAGTCAAAAGCGGACTTCAGTGACTGTGAAATTTCTTACTCTCCACTGAGCACTTTTGAGGAAACTGAAGAGGAAAATGAGGAAGAGGAGAGGAAAGTAAAAATATCACAAAATAAATCACTCAAGGCCTGGAACTTTGAAGTTGAAGAATCTAATTCTGCGGTGTCTAAAACATTTGATGGACTTCTCTCACAGCAGAAGCCTCAGTCTGAGCCTACCAAAATGGGAAATTTCATAATTAAAAAAAAACACTGTGAGGAAGTAAATACATTGAACCATCTAGGTCATAGTGTAAAAACTGTTTCTCAGAGTCACATGAACAGCAAGTTCTGTAATTCAACATGTGTAGATAATCAGCATTTGCAAGAGGTGCTGGCCAGTGGATCTTCTTTACCTTTTAATTGTGAGGAGGTTGAACAGCCAGAATTTATTTCCTCTGCTGCTAAGGCAGGTAACACAGAGTCAGAAGACACTGGTGCTTGTGCTTTGGATTCTGCATACATGAGTTTTACTGAGACATCATCGCTGCTAGTCAGAGAAGATGCTAGGTCTTTTCTGACACAGAAAAGTAGTGTTTTGCAGGACTCAAGTACTGTTTTAACTAATGCAGATAAAATGACTACCAATGCAATTGAAAAAACAGCTTGCCAGGAGAGTTTGCAAGCAGTAGTGGAGAAAGAAGGAAATCTTAATGCAGCAGCTGTGTGCTTTCCCAGCCCCAACTCTAAAACAGTACCATCTCTTTCTTTAGCAAGTATGAATGCCAAATCCAGTTCTGCCAAAGAACTCAAACAAATGGACATTGGTGTTTTCTTTGGGTTAAAACCCAAAGTAAAAGAGGAAAGCAAAGGAGAGACGTGTTTGAGTGAGGGAAAGCAGATATCAAGTTCAGTAACTCCCAATGGAAAGAAGCCCAGACGGCAAAAAAGGAAAGCGGAAGGGTCTGTGGAAGATGTAGAAGAGGTTGCAGAAAGTTCAAATACAAATGGAGCCTTTGCAGATGTAAGTTCTGGTGGCCAGCAAAGGTGGAGAAAAAAATATAAAGAATTACCTACTACAGGTGAAGGAACAAGAAAAAAACACTGCCCTTTCTACAAGAAAATACCAGGTGAGAGGTAGCTGTTGCTTTTTGTAGAGGTTAACTGATTTTGGCTTGAGTGTTGTATTTTTTTTTCCTAATTTTAAGCTTCAGTATTCTTCACTTTTCATAACCATTTAGACTGTAGCTCATAATGAATTTTCTTTCCTCCCTCTAAATTGATAAAATATTGTGTAGGTGCAGATCTCCAAAAGAAGGTGATTGCAGAACTAGAGTCAGCAACAGCTGAAAATGGTGAAATAGTTATCTCAGGAAAATTATTTAAAGGACTGACTTCTGAATGGTTTTCACAGGGCAGAAAACATGAGCAGTATTGAAAGATGGATCTACTTTCTTAAATGATTTTGATTATATCCTTTGTTAATATTCACTCTTAATTGCTGAATTTAATCTTTCACACTGCTTCAGCTGTGCCTGAAAATAGGGCTGTCAATAGCAGTTATTTCCTGACACTAAGTTAAAAGAATGTTTAATTTTGCATTTGAAATTCAGTTGTATTAGAAAAATGATTACTACAACTGTAAAAACAAAGAAATGAAAACCAGAGGAGTTTAGTTAAGGAAACAGACAAGAATTTCTCAGAATCTCCTCAAGCAATTACATAAATTACAGGATGGTGGATCAGCGGCTTTAAAAGCTTCAGAGCCTCACAGTTCTGTTTACCACGAAAGGACTGTCTTGGTCTTAGGTAGATATTTGAGGAAGCCAAATAGAAGTATATTAGTGATCCTAAGCGCCAAGCTGCTGCTTGAAGACTGACCTGTAAGTCTTTGTGGGACTACACCACTATCATGGGTTCCATGGGCTTAGAGAATTTTCCATATATAATAAATTTGAAGAACAGCCTCCTGTGCCTACAGTGCAATTTTAAAGTTGCTTCATTATTATTCTTATTATCTTTGTTCTGAATTTTGTTGCTACATTTGAAATATATTTGACTGTATCGCTACTGATACTTATTTATCCCCATGGCCTAGTATAATTCAGCCTCTCAAAGTTTTGAGTCTGATTTCTCTCAAACACTTGGGCATTTTTTGGTTTGTGATTTTTAATTATCAGACTGCTATGGGTTTTTTTTGGAGTTACAAATATTTGAAGTTCTAGCCTCAGGTAAGTAGAACTATTTCTAATTCTCCTGGAAGATCTGGGGAATATGCGTAGCATAAAATGAAAACTACTTGAGTGCCACCAGATGAATTAGTTCTGTGCATTATTTGGTGGTTTTAAGAAAGTATAACCCAATGTGAAAGGACCATTGATAAGTATGTTTGTATGTTTAAAAAATTACATTTGCAGAGAAAGGGCTACGTTCTCTACAGCTGTCTTTGTGCAACACCTTTACACAAACAGCACCTCACTGAAAGCAGACAATGGCAAATCAGACACCTTTCATCTCAGCAGATATATTTGAAGACCCCAGAATACTTGCTTCATAATTATATGGTAGCATGTTTTAATATTAAATGCAGAATAATTGAAAAATTGCAGCTTGATTGCAAAATGCATTTTGTTAAGATGAGGTTACCTGTTTTATTTTGTGTTAAGACATTGGTATTAGATTTTAATCTGTGTGAACTTTCAAAAATATCAGCTGAATGCAAATAAATGTGTTTTATTTGCTTAACCAGTTGCTGTCTGTGTAGGATGACAGCTGAACAACAAATAATTTGGGAGGCCTGTGGAAGTGTTTGTGTGTGGACACTTTGTTAAATTTTTATTTTAATAAGTGAAAATCTTTTTCATTACTGTTGACTCATATGCAACCTATGCTCATCTTTAAATGGCTCCTTCAACTGTATGCAGTGCAACTGTATTATTACCTTTTAATTTGGAAGAAAGAAAAAAGAAGAAAAGGAACATCTAATTAGAAACTAGTTCTGAACTACACATGTTTACTGACTGGCTTCTCTTCCCTTTTTGCTGTAGGAACTGGTTTTACAGTTGATGCCTTCCAGTATGGAGAAATTGAAGGCTGCACAGCTTATTTCCTTACTCATTTTCACTCTGATCACTATTGTGGACTAACAAAAAACTTCATGTTTCCAATCTACTGTAATAAGGTAAGGTTCTCCAAGATTGGTAGGTATTATCAAGTCCATATGCAACTATAATAACTTTTACACTGATTAAAGTAAGTAGAAGATCAGAGGTTCCCCTTGTTGGGTCAGTTAGGCACAGTGGATATATATAGGATATATATATAGGGGAATCTGGTTTTTCCTTGTAAGAAATTCCTGCCCTGATTTAACTGATGAAGATGATGAGTGAAACTTCTCTGTTTGAATACCATGAGAAAATTCAGGTTTCAGAGGATCTCTAGAGGTCCTATAGTCTGATCTCCTGCACGATGCAGTTGTAACTGCAGAGTTAGATCAGACTGCAGAGAGTCTTTGTTGGTCAAATTTTGGAAATAGGACAGATTCCATTACACCTCCTCACAGCCTGTTGCAGTGAATGATAATTGAAATGTCTGTTTTTGCAACTGGAGGCTGTAGCTTGTTCTTTTTGTGTGGATCATGGAGAAGAATCTGGCTCCATCTTGTCTATAACTCTGTTCAAGTGATGAAAGTCTGAAACTAGATTCCACTTGAGCCATCTCTTCTTCACATTCAGTAAATGGAGTTGTTTTAGCCTGGTCCTGTGTGTCCTGTGTTTCAGGCTGATGAATGGCCAAGACTGCCATTAGCTATCGTATGTCCAACCAACTCGTTACTCATAACATGGTAGGGCAGCTTGCCTAATCAACCTGTCCAGAACCTGCATCAAAAATCTATTTCTGATTTACTCCAGAAGCCTCCAGGAATGCTTGTGTCCCGTGTTGCCCTTCCAGTAGGTGTTGGGGTGACTGGAAATTTCTTCAGCTGTTTAAAGAAGGCTTTCCCCACCTCTTCTTCTTGACTTGGCAATCGGTAACAGATGCTATTCCCCCTGTCTGCCTGCTCTCTGATTCCAGTCCGTAACCTGATGACAGGATTTTAAAAATTTGCTTTTTTAAGATAGCTTTTTTTTTTTTTCAGTTTTCTTTTTGAGAAACGAAATGGTACTGAAAGGCTTGATTATATGCAGGATCTCATAGTTTCTCTGTAAACCAGACAGTCTGGCTTGGAGAGCCTTTGTTTCTAAGATAAACAAAGCCTTTTTTTAGATTTTGTTCCTATTCCATATTAAATCCTTTCCCTGTTACAGATAACTGGCAACCTGGTGAAGAGCAAACTTCGAGTCAAGGAGCAGTACGTCCACGTGCTGCCAATGGACACAGAATGTGTAGTGAATGGGATCAAAGTGTTGTTGCTCGATGCCAATCAGTATGTATCACTGCATTTGCTGTGGAATATTTGTATGTGTAGAATATTAAAGATGAATAGCTGTGCAGATACAGTTCATGTTTTCATTATTTTTATATAATAATTCACATTTCTGAGTTGGCTTAGTAACGTGCATTTTCACTTCAGAAGTGAATTAGGCATGTAGGAGCCTAAATTTCTTTGAAGTAGTTAGCTTTTGAAATAGGTTAATTATTTTTGAAGGTGAAACTTAGGCTTGTGACAATTTTAGCTTAACTTTATTTTTTTGTTGTTGTAATGAGTCCCTAGTGTTAACTGCACTTAGCTCTATAATTTTTAAGCTTGTTGAGAGGTTGAATGACTTTTCTAGTCGTCTGGACACTTTAGTTTTTGGTGTCTAGTTGGGAACATCCCAGATTTGATTATCAGATATGTTAGGTTTCTGTAGCTTCAACTGAAGATAGTGAAATCTTCAGCTAAAGAAAAATGTGGCCCTTTGGATCCCAAGAGAGACAAAGCCTAGCCAACATTTTGAAAACTGAACTTTAAAGAAAAGCCTGTTGAAATGTGCAACAAGACTTCTATTGGATTTGGTGATAAAGGGTGAGGTTTTTGTCCAACATGGCACTGGCACTGTGTGATAATGCTGCATCTGGAGTTCAGTAGCACCTGATTTCCAGCCCTGTGCTCTTGCCCTTCTGCCTCTTGGTACCTTATTTGGCTATGGGCTAGAGGAAAAGTCCTTTCTTTCCCTGAAGTGTATATTGAAATGCAACACTGTGTCACAGCTGGTTTGAATATTACTTATCTTAGGATTTGTTTATAGTTGGAGAGATAAGATTCCATGAAGTCCTTTGAGAACCCTTTCTGGGAATGAAAGAAGACTTGTTGCTTATGTAATTTGGACACGTCTCATTTTTCCTGTTTGTCTCTGATCCTCTGCTTCAATTTAAAAAGGCATATAAACCTTAGGTACAAAGTTCAACTTTTTGGAGAGTTCACCAATTCTGTCATTTTAGCTCTGATTCATGCCAAGTTTTTCCTTTTTTGAGATTTCATTTACCCTTTACAGATGATTCATGTCCAAAATAGTCCCACTCTGGTTTTCCAGTCTGAGCACTTACCCTTCAGACAGCTCTGGCGAGGAACTGCAGAAGGTGCAATGGATTTGCTGTGCCAAATAAAGAGAATTGTATTCATAACCAGGGAATTCTGGATGGAGGATAATGTTTAAAATCTGCAAATAGAACTTAAAAAGAAAGGCTTCAGTAAGTCGTGCAGGAATTAAGATAGATTTGCAGTAATACAATTGTGTTTCTCCCGAATAAGGATGCTGCTTCTCTTTGGTGAGCTGTTTTTCCTTTAAATCAAGTAATAGAACCTCAGAGTTTGCAACTGAGGCAACATTTTTGTCATATCTAGAATACCAAGCATCTCAAAAAGGCAGTTAATGCTTGATTACTTTGCTGTTGGTGTGGTTTTTTTCTTCCCTACATCTCAACTGAGAACTCAAGTTTAGATTGTCTGTGGCCGTAAGCTTAGCTTTAGAATTCCTTTAGAAATTGGGACTTTCTAGCTAAATCATGCTGCATACTAGTTGTTATTTAAAAAGCTGTTCTGCACACCTTCCTGCTACTGCAGGGTGGTTTATCTCGTAAGGCAGTTTATCAGTATAGAGAACTAACATAATTTGTATGGGTTTTTTGTTTGTTTCAGTTGTCCAGGTGCAACAATGATCCTTTTCTGTCTACCAAGTGGAACTGTTATTCTGCACACAGGAGATTTCAGGGCAGATCCTTCTATGGAGCGCTACCCTGCTTTGTCTGGTCGACAAGTCCACACCCTTTACCTTGATACCACGTATGTTGTGTTTAATATTTTTTTTAATATAACCCTCTTTTCAGTTTAGTAAGACTTTATATGAACCAAATAAATGTAAGTGTAAATGATATTACTGTTTTAACACTTGTTAGCTCTATATAGTGTTAGATAAAATCAGATATTTATTGAATGTCTATGTATGTCTAACTTGTTCATCCGTTATGCTGTTACATGAGAGAGAATAAAAGTGGGTGGTGGAAAAGGTGCTAAAATATTTGCTGAGATGACCTCATTATTTATAAGTGGCATTAAATTCTGGGTGTTAAAATCCATGTATTGTGTTGAGCTCTAAAACAAGAGGTTCATTGGTCTTAGATGTAT
This sequence comes from Antrostomus carolinensis, assembly GCF_000700745.2. NCBI lineage: Eukaryota > Metazoa > Chordata > Aves > Caprimulgiformes > Caprimulgidae > Antrostomus > Antrostomus carolinensis. The sequence continues at coordinate 15,609 of NW_010297691.1, read as the reverse complement.
TCAACTCTGTTATGAAAAGGGATGTGGGGGAATTTGGAGTGAAAGAATGCCAAATGATTAAGTCAGTGGTCCAGGTTTTCATTAGACCTTTCTCTGACTCATGTATATAAAATTGTTTTTCTGTGTACGATGACTAATGCCCAGCTGCAGGCTTTTATTTCTGTTCCATATGTTTCTGTGAATGAATAATGCCTTATGTTATGGTTTGTATGCATGACAAAAAATAGACATGAGGATGTAATTAGTACGTGATACAAATATCTAGCTTGAAAGAGCACTTGGTATTTATAGAGAAAAATCTGCAGAATTGAGAGTCAGTGTCAGACAAGTGAAGTTGTAGAGAAAAGACTGATATAGTCAATGTAAATTTTATTGGAACAATATCATCTGGGCACCTCAGTGGTTTCTAATAAATAAATTTCAAGTAGATTGAAATTCTATAGAAGGATAGCTTCTTTTTCATAATTTTTTTGATTTTATGCATGCAGTTTTGAGGACCTTCTTGGTAAATTCAGATGTCTTTTATCTTGCGTAACAAAGTGGTATATCTTGTTTCCATGTCCCAGATACTGTAGTCCTGAATACACTTTTCCTTCTCAACAAGAGGTTATCCAGTTTGCTGTCAATACCGCCTTTGAGACAGTGACTTTAAACCCACGTACTCTAGTTGTCTGTGGCACCTACTCCATTGGAAAAGAAAAAGTTTTTTTAGGTAAGTAAAAGAAGCATACTGGATCAAATAACACCGACTTAGATAATTAATTTGTTAAAAGACCCTTTTCTTGAAGAGGTAAAGGATCAGTTAGTCTTGGTGGTCAGATATTGTGTAAAGAAATTAAATATATTTAATAATCCTATTGCTAGCTTTTTAGTTTTCTGATCAATAAAATTTAACTTTCTAAAAGAAATATTTTTCTGACATGTTTACAAACCCCCCAAATATACAGAAGACCAATTTGAATACTAAATTAATGAACCTGTTTGGTTGTGGTGAGAAAATTGCTAATGACAATTAAAAAAACATAAATGAAGTGTTTATGACATTTTTAGTGTTAATAGTTTCATGTTGTCAAGAAACAGTAGAGGGATATAATTATTCTTAAACTTTTCTTTTGCTAACAGTTTTTCCTTCCAGGTTTATATTATGTATTTCCTAAGTTTTTATAGTAATCAGTTTTAATGAAATCAATTTTAACAAAGCATTCCCCAAACTAAAACACATCTTTTCTGACTTAATGAAAATTTTGTGTGCTGTGCTTCACTTGGTTACAGCATTGGGAACCGAGGTGATTGCTCAAATGTGTACTCTAGAGCAGGCAGCTGTGTGCTGTTTGTGCTTCTGAGTATATTTAAGGTCATCAATACAAGATTTACTTTCACCGAAAATTAGTCTGTCTCTAACTTGGGCTGTTTGTTGCATATTCCAAAAACTGCATGTGTTTCTGGCTTTTTTGAAATATATACCAGCTCACCTTGGTAACATTCTGCCAAAGAAATATGACTTAGAACTTATCAATGTACTTCTATTCTCCTTATCTTTATAATTGTCATACATAATTCTGGTGCTAAAACGTATGAGCTAAAGTTTTTTAACAGCCATTACAGGTTTCTCTTCTTAATTTTAGACCATGAAACACAGTATCCTGTTGAATATAGATTTTTTTTTTTCAATAGTAAAAATGATCCAGTGCAATAATTAGGAATATCTCCAAAACAAGCAGAAAATGAACTCTCACTTTATCTGAATTCTTCCCAATTAATTCTTCCTAAAGCAATTGCTGAAGTTCTGGGCTCAAAAGCAAGTATGTCCCGTGACAAGTACAAAACACTGCAGTGCTTGGAGTCAGCAGCTGTTAATTCCCTCATCAGTGTGGACTGGGATGGTACTTTGCTTCATGTTCTTCCCATGATGCAAATTAATTTTAAGGTAAGTTCAGAAAATATGCTCTGTTGATTAACATGCTGGCTAATATTAGTGTTGGCTCCTCCCAACCGGTGTTGTGTTTGGTGCTTTTTAACCTCTTGTCAGATCATATTTATTTAGTGAAGTTTTGACATGTAGCAATACCTTGAAAATGAAATGCAATTAAACATTAATGTCTGTCTCCAAACCTGATGCACAGAAGGTGTAATTTCACTTCAGTGTGGTGCTTGTACAGGATCAGATGAGGTGTGTTCAAAGGCTTGCTCCTTGTGGGCCTTTTTGAAGTAGATTTATGTCACGACTGCAGGATCTGTCCTATTAGCAATTAATATATTGTGACAGGGAGTCCCTGTTTTCAGGCTTTTACCTGATATGATGTAGGAAAAGAAAGGATTTTTCTGCCTGTGAGCCTCTGTTTTGAGGCAGCCTGTGAACATGGCCAACTTCCAGTCTGGTGGTTGATAAAAGGCCGTAGGGTTCTCCATGTTCCTCTCAGTTCAATTTCCATGTATTTATAGTCATATTTTCATCTTTTGAAAGGATATTTTCTCTCCTTTGGTGCTGAAGATTGACATAGAGATAAGGATACTTGAAAATAAATGAAAACTCCCACATAAATACACACATTGAATGAAAGACACCTCATATATACACAGCCTTTAGTTTTTCTACACAATCTTCTCTAATATCTGTAGCAAAAGCAAGTAAAACAGTTTATTTTAAGACACAATTTCATTTAAGTTGACTTCAAATGCACCTTTCAGTCCAGATTTGAGACATTAGGTTTTTGTTGTTGAGAGTTTTTGTGGGAATTTCTTAGTTAGGAAAGGTGACTGATTACTGGGAGGGGAAGAAAGGTTTTTAAATAGGCTACAAACTGCAGAGTGGCGTTAAGGCAAAGCAGCAGGCTCTAGATTAGAGGTAACCTGGAAGAAAAACAGCGGTCGCTTGCTCCATGTGAACTTGGATTGATTTTCCTGCTTTGCTGCAGGCCTGCTGTGCCATCTCAAGCAAATCCTTCAGAGCAAGATGGTATTTAGCTGCAGGACCAGGCAAGGTCAGAGTTGACCTAAAAAGGAGAAAAAGAGGTTATACAATTTGGATGGGAGCTGCAGGAGATAGAACTTAATATCTTAATGTTTTAATATTGTTCTATAACATTTTCCACTGTGTGGCAGAACATGAGTAATGGAAATCTGTATGGATTTATTTTTAATGCATTGTGTTGTCTTAAGCAGTAATGTATTTTGGTTTCTTCTGCAGATTTTTGGGTTGTTATGTGATTCTGCTGTCACGTGTCCCAGCGTGTGTGGCATACTCACATAGCTGGACTTTCAGGCAGAGGGTGTGATTGTACCACAAGGATGTCTAGACAGCCTTACTTCTCAGAGAGACGCAGTTGTATCGTGTGCAGGGTCTCATCTCTGAGAACAGGAGTGTTTAGACAAATGTACAGTGTGGCAGGACCCTGGAAAGGGCCAGGAAAGATTAAAGGCACAGCGATCTAGAGCAGCTAGAACAAGTCCAGAGGAGGCCACCAGGATGATCCGAGGGCTGGAGCACCTCTCCTATGAGGACAGGCTGAAAGAGTTGGGGCTGTTCAGCCTGGAGAAGAGAAGGCTCCAGGGAGACCTTCTAGCGGCCTTCCAGTACCTGAAGGGGCTACAAGAAAGCTGGGGAGGGACTTTTCATAAGGGCAGCTAATGACAAAACAAGGGGAAATGGCTTTAAACTGAAAGAGGGGAGGTTTAGATTAGATATTAGGAAGAAGTTCTTCACTGTGAGGGTGGTCAGACACTGGAACGGGTTGCCCAGAGAAGCTGTGGCTGCTCCTCCCTGGAAGTGTTTAAGGCCAGGCTGGATGAGGCTTTGAGCAACTTGGTCTAGTGGAAGGTGTCCCTGCTGATGGCAGGCGGGCTGGAACTGGGTGTTTAAGGTCCCTTCCAACCCAAACCATTCTATGATCTAGTGGGCAAGAGTCCTGGTGTAACAGTGACAGCCTTCTGTTCTGGGGCTTTGACTTCATGCCTGAGGTTGTTGGAATGTGGTCTCATGCTAGTTTTGTGTCCATAAGTTAGGCATGGTGGACTATGATCTAGTGGGCAAGAGTCCTGGTGTAACAGCCACGACCTTCTGTTCTGGGGCTTTAACTTCATGAATGAGGTTGTTGGAATGTGGTCTCGTGCTAGTTTTGTGTCCATGTAAGTTAGGCATGGTGGACTTCCAGAGTCCTAAACATCTGATGAGGCCGGTAGCTAGATGAATGCCTAGGTGGAATGTAGTGTCAGTGAAATGTGGAGAATGTTAAATGCTTAAAGATTGGTTCACATGACCATTTATGTGATTTCTCCTCCAGCAGAATCAGTAAACTTGATCTCAGAAAAGACAATATTTTTAAGAATAAATTATCTGATCACTTATAATCTTGTTCTAGTAAAAGAATGATGAACGATACCATCCTGTTTTTACAGACCATGTAAATGTTGATGTCATCATCTCCAGTTGTATGTTTTTGTCTTCTGCTGGATTATACAGATTTTGTCCTGAATTACTGGCTCATTACTGGGAAAGCTAGAATTTTTTAGTGATCCTCGTCACTAATGCTGATGCCTTTGTTATCTTCTGGGTCTCTCCTACTTCTTCTGTTGTATTTGATCCCTAGCCCTTCTCAAAAACACTATCCTACTTCTTAATTTGGGCTATTCTCCTGGTCATGTAGTTTTAGCTGCAAACCTACAAGTCCATGCAATCCTGATGGGAGTATTCTCAGTCAGAAGCTCAGGTTCAGTCCTTATTCAGTAAATTGAGCACATCTGTGATCTTGTCCATCAGTTGCCTTGTTAGTAGAATGCAAATAGCCAAACCCCGATGGTATGTTATAGTATCTCCTAGAAGCCCCAGTTTTATACCCCTTTTTTTTTTCCCCCCCTGTTATGTTCTTTACCAATAGGAAGAAAACAAACCTGTCTGTGCTCCAGGCTTGATAGTTTTAAGAACTGTAGCCTGATTCTTCTGCCTTTCATTACTGAAAAACTTCTCTGGTCTGTTTCTAGATAAAGAACCAAAAAAAGCTGCATAAGCCATGTGTGCTTGCTACAACTGGAGCCTAGTTTGCAGTAACTGTTGATAAAACTGTACTTGCCCAAAGAAAGCTTTCTTGTTTCCATACCTGACTGCTCCCAAGACTAAAATCTGGATGCCCACAGCCTTCCTTTTTACCCTGAGTAGAGAGGAAATGAGCTCATCGTTTTGAGATGCTCCTGCATACGCTTCTCTGTTCACAGGCTTTCTGCTGTGATCAGGGGCTTTGTTTTGTTTGTTTTTTTTCCCCCGATCATTGAGTCTCCAGATTGCTGGAAAATGTTACAGTTTTTAAAATAATTCTGGTATTTTTTTGCATGCATATTCAGGAACTTTAGAGGTATTTTTGCAGTTTGTGTTGTGAGTATTTTTTTCCTTTTGGTGGCATTGTCCAGCTGTTTAATTCCAGTTTTGGAGCTATCTGAAATCTGTTTTTCTCCATGTTGATTTTCAGGAGTAATATCAAGCATGGTTTTTTTTCATTTTGGAGTCAGCTGTTTTATTATTTGTAAACAACTAGCTTAGCTGTTCATGTATGATTTATAAACACTGCATTGATTCAGCAGAGATCATCATTCACCTGAAAGCCACGGGCGCTTAGAAAAGCACAGAAACCTCTCTCTGTCTTTCCCCTTGTTACCAGAGTTTTAAAGACTGGTGTTGGTACCTTCTGCCTAGAACTGAAGCAAACAAATACGAATAGTGGCCATAATTGTGTTAAATCCACCATGAAAAACAGGTGGAACGGTGAATGGTTCTTTGACAGGTTGAAAGATGATTTTTGCAAACCCGCAGCATCCTCAGAAGATGGGCTGTACCTCGATTTTCGCTTGGCCACAGACTCAGTGGCAGAGACAGATGGTGTGTTTCCCTTTCCTGCTTGAACTCTCTGCATCAGGATGTGCACGTGTCTGTACAAATGCAGCCACAGTGAAGGAAACTGCTACCTGGCTTAAATGTTTCCACCACTTTTTATCTTCAAACATATATTTGTATACTGAATTCTGGGGGATTTTCTATTGCTGCATCAGGAGTTGTGTCACTATCCTAAAAAATCTATCGAAGAAACAAGTTCAAATTTGAGAAGAAAGTGAATCTTTTCTGCTTTATGAATTCACAGGGATAGTCTCAATCTGTAGTTGGGATGAAAGCAGTCCCACACATAATATCAAATACCTGCCCAGGTGTCACCAGACTTGATGTATTTTATCCAGGCATTAATGACTGCTCCCTTGAAAAGAACCAGTACTTGAAATGAGTGTTTGGCTAAGATGTGTAAAGAGTAAAACTAGAAAAAACAAGCCATAGGGGGTCAGAGGCAGCAAAACTACAGTGGCAGAGGAGTGAGGTTTTTGTGGTGGTGTCTTACTGTTGGATTGGGTGGGTTCTTTTTGTTCATTTGGTTTTTGCTTTGTTTTGTTTTTTGTTCCCTATGTATAGCTCTGGCTTTCTTGAGGAGTTTATTTATTAGGAGTTGATATCAAACTTCCTTCAGGTGTTGCCTGGGTCAAAAGTGAGATGACAAGCTCTAGATTAATGTTCTGGATATTCTTAATGGATAACATCTACATAAATTAAAAAGATAACAAAAATAATTATTTTTTTAATGTGTGATTTTGAATTAAAATATTTATAAATATAAAACATGAATTGTTGCAATATTGGAAGTGTACTTGATACAGGTGTGGTACTCCACTGCAATACTTGGGTTTACTCAGTAAAATACAGGGGTTGCTGTGTGTGCTGATGAATAACTGTGCATAAGCCATTTGAGTTTCAGTGCTGGTAGGGGTGACTGTAAATTAACTATTTAATCATGTTGGAGTCTTCTCATAACTTGTGGAATCCGTTTGCATGTACTGCTGACTTCAGCAACACTGCAGATAACAGGCTGTCATGGCAATTGAAGGGGGATTTAGCAATGACATGTATTTTCCATTTTAAAAGGATGAAGGTTTAGAACAGTGTTGGCTAAAGCAGTAAAAGAAGAAATTGGAATGTGTATTTAAAGTGGACTTGTTAGAAATAAACACTGTAGTAATTTGTTTTATAGAAAGAGGCTGTCTTTTTTAAAATGCTTGCATGGTTCTTTTGCAACAATTTTTTTGTAACAGTCAAAAATTGAGACTTCTGCCAGTTAAATATGCAGTGGAAGATTTCCAGAGAATTGGGATCTTCAGGTTTGTGCACCCCTTTTATGTTGCTTAGCCCAGTAATGTCTTGTACTAGCACTGAGGGAAGATTTTGAAAAGTACCTGTGATTAAAATGCAAAAATAATTTAACAAAATTTGAAAGCAGGTTGGCATTGGTTAATATAATAATCATTGTATTTGAAGTACTGCATTTAGATTTCATTAGAGCAAGGGGAGCAAATACGTGAATTATTACCTTAAGCTGTGTTAATCTTCCTAATATGAAGTGTGAAGGAGAATTAGACTGCTACAGTTCTATCGTTAATCTAGTGAAGACTGAACATTTGCAGTGTATTAGCAGTCATGGCAGCCAGCCATAATCCCTGTTGCTGAATGAAACGCGTGCTGTGGTGGGGTGGTTTTGTTATTCTTCTATGTGCCCAGTTTGATGGATTTGGTATGTTGCTACTGGATATTGTACTGAAGGTGCTGTTAAATGTGGCAGTGTTGCAGGCAGCTTGCAGCTTCTCTGCTTAATAATTTTCAAGTAGCTGACAGGTTAGTTAGTGTTCTCTCCCAGCCTGTCTAGCCCCTTCTCCCCACCTTTTTTTAATCAGCCTTTATATCAGCAGCAGGAAATGTAAAATAAAGTTGGTAATTTTGAGTCCTATGATCTTGTAGGGTTTTTAAGTGGAGAATGTGCCTTTAAGATTTTATACAGGACACATGAAATTGATTTTCTATTTTTGGTTTGAAATAATACTGACTCACTTTATCCAGGAATAGGCTTGTACATTCCTTACACTTCCCTCTCATCCTTTTCCCCATCCTAGCTTAAATAACGTCAAAGGCTAACTCAGCCAGCTTGGAAACTTTTTCACAGAATCACAGAATGGTGGGGGTTGGAAGGAACCTCTGAAGATCACCTAGTCCAACCCCCTGCTAGAGCAGGATCACCTAGAGTAGATCACACAGGAACATGTCCAGGTGGGGTTTGAATGTCTCCAGAGATGGAGACTCCACAACCTCTCGGGCAGCCTGTCCCAGGGCTCTGTCACCCTCACAGTAAACAAGTATTTCCTTACATCTAGGTTGAACCTCCTGTTTTCCAGTTTGTGACCATTGCCCCTTTGTCCTGTCACTGGACACCACTGAGAAGTTAATTTTTATTTTTTTTAGAGTGAAGAGATGAGGTGGTTTCCTTCCAATCATGGATGGAGATGTGGTAAAGCATGGTTTAGTGCTCAGAGCAGTACTCAACTCGTGCACTGGCTTGCTGCATAGGTAGCTCACTTAATCCCTGAGCGCTTCTGGGCATAGGCAGGTGTCAGGATGTCAGTGGCACTTACTAACTGGATGATTTTGTACTGAAGCAGGCTTTCACCATCTTTTATCACCACTCAGCTGCAAGAGTGCTGACCTTCAGCTGAGGGGAGGAAATGAATGACTTAAGGGGCAAGATCTATAAGAAGATGTGATTATGCCTTATGTGTTCTGATCTGTAATGTGTAGCTGTTCATATGTGTTTATTCAGATGAAGCCATTGAGATCCTCATGTACAAGGTGCTCTGCAAATGTAAATATTTATCATTAATAATTTCAAGACAGTATTTAAAATAAAAAAGTTCTTATCAAAACATGAAAATAAAATTTATTCTAAAGTTTCACCACCGTTAAATCCCCAACCTTTAGGCTAATGAGTGATTTAGTAGGATTGAGTATGTGCTATATTTTTTTCACAGTGCTTGCAAGATCACTTGAATAAGTTTTCTGAGAATTTCGATCAAGTTCTGGCTTTCAAACCTACTGGGTGGACCTACTCTGATTCATGCCTTTCTCTGGTGGATATCAAGCCTCAGACAAGAGGAAGGATCACCATATATGGTATGAGAGTGGTAATGATTCAGTGCATTTAATTTTGTGCGGATGGCTTTCGTATTTCTATTCAGGAAGATCCTACTGTTCCTTTTAATCAATGCTTTTCCTGATAACTCATGGAGAAACTGAACAGATGGATCTCTCCAGGAGAGACCTGTGAATGAGTAACCAAGAACACTGTAAATGCAGATTTTTACATACGTTTTGCTTCTGTCCTCCTCTTGCAAATAAAGACTTTCATCTGATGCATCTAAAGATTTTAGGGGTGAAATCTTGGCCCGACTGATGCTGGTGGCAGTGTGGTTCTGGAGCCAAGATTTCATTCCATACCTCACTCAGTTGAGAGACTCTGGGTCTTCCTCTTCTTCTCAGTTCTTATCAGTGGGTGGAGTTGAATCCTCTAGAAGTTTTAAGATTCATTTAACCACCTGCTTGGTGTTGCTCAGTTTGCACTGGTGAATGATTTAGTAACTTAATGCAAGGTAATTTTTCCACAAGGAGGATCTGGGTTTTCATTTTACCTTAGCTATAAATGTTCAATCTCCAATATGAATTTTAAAAAACACTGTTTAAAGTATTTCCTAGCTGGAAAATTTGAAAAAGTATTTTGGCAAGAAGCTAAATAGACTGACAGATAGCTGTGATTTGTTTCATTTCAGGGATTCCTTACAGTGAACACAGCAGTTACCTGGAAATTAAGCGTTTTGTGCAATGGTTGAAGCCACAGAAAATCATCCCCACTGTAAATGTTGGAGACTGGAGAGCCAGAAGCTTGATGGAGAAGCATTTTAGAGACTGGATGATTGAGGGCAGTAGGCATAAATAAATATAAGGAAGAATGTATATTTCAAAAGAGGTGGGCTGCAATGGGAATTGGGAGTTGCTGTGAGCTTTAGTTAACTCCTTTTTCCACGGAGCTTTCTTTAGGAAGGACTAAGCTGCCATTCTGCTGAGAAAGCTGAATTTTGGAGGAGAAAAAAAAAAAAAAGGCACCTTGCTTTCTCATGTACCTACTACTTATTTTTTCCATAACTTAGTAACTTTTTTCAAATGCATATTTCAGGTTATTTTTATCTTACTTCTTTTTCCCATTCTTGATTATGGAGATGCCCAGATATATAATGCTGGGGGGGAAACTGCCTCCAGGTTAATAATTTCTGAAAAGAAGTTTTTGTAATAAAAGAGATGATGTTAAGCTTATGACACATGCTGTCAATTCAGGCTTCAGAGCAGCTCATTTCATGAGGCAGAACTGGCTATTGCGATTTAAATCTTACAAACTAAAGAGAGAGGATTGGCTTGGGCTCTTGCAGCATCTGTACTTTGGAAAATGATTTTTATAAAAGACATTGCTACCTACATTCTGCACAAGTTATTCTGAGTTTTTAAATATTTTTTTTAAATAAAGAACCTACATGAACCCTGTGTGTTCTTTCTGAGCAAAATGCATTTATTTTCAGTACTGTAGTTGCTAATCTGAGAAACCTGCACATAGTATCTTTGATGAATGTTCTCTGTATGTCGCTTGTATAAGGTTGCTCTTGCATCCTGGTAGTGCCAATTCTCAGCACGTGGTCACAGCACAGAAGTGGTTCCTCTCCCTATGGTCTCCTGCAGTGCAGTGGGCTTTGCAGGGTTGTATATACAGATTTGTTATTTGTATTTTGCAAAAACAAGAAAAGCAAATATTAGTACTGGCAGCAGAAAGGTAAGTTTCATTTTGTATTTTTCCCCTGAATCCTACCAGATTATCAGTGCTGCTTTTTCTGTATCTGCTTGGTATTTATGATACTGAAGTATGTGGTTGCATGCAGGCACACTAGTGTAATTATAAACACTAAAATAAAAAACATTCCACATTTCTAGGACTTAAAAAGTTAAATCATGCATAAAGAATTATCCTCCCAGAATAGTTTATCTGAAAACTTAAATGCCATTTTTTGTCAGGAAAACATTTCTTTAACCATCAATGTAAATATAAACAGATCCTTGTCTTTGAGTGACAAGCTCTGTAATGTGAAGTCACTTTGTTTTATTTCTGTCTTCTGAGAGAAATAACTGTGTTAAACTCTGATGGAAGAAAAGTTCTTACACTAATTCACAATTCTTTCATTGAAATACGGCATTGTTTTTGTTTTACCTAATGCATTATGATAGCTCTCCTTATCACAAGAACTGCTGATTGTCTTGGATTGGTATGCTCACTCCTAAGATTCCTCTCCTTTTTGGAGCAGGTGTGTGAAAAAGTATCTTTTACAGATACCCTTGGAAATACCGAACCTGAATTAACGTCTTGTACAAGTCAGAGCAAATTTGAGGATTCTGTTTGGCAGGCAAATGCTTCTACAGTTGAATCATTAAGGAATTATGCATGAGCTTTTGGCCTTCCAAGTCTTTTTCCTAACTGATTTTGCACCAAGTATGATGCAGGAGGGGCTGGAGTAAGCACCCCACAGTCAAAAATCTTAATCACGTGTCTGACACCCTCTGGCTTCCATAGTTGCATTTTCAAGAATGAATATTCCTGCT
>NW_010297691.1:0-4008 GCF_000700745.2 Antrostomus carolinensis | reverse complement strand
CTGATAATGGATATGTGTGGGCTCTCAACGTGCACGTGCTGTTATGCTGCAGCTGGTTGGTTTGAGACACCTCTTGTTATGTGTGGGCTCTCAAAGTGCACGTGCTGTTACGCTGCACCTGGTTGGTTTGACACCTCTTGTCTCTCTGTGGCTCTTCCTGGTATCAGTTTCTACCCAGTTACCCAGGGTAAAGGGTTGGGGTTATTTTTTTTTATTTTAAAAGCAAACTTATTTCTGAAACTAACCACCAAAATGATATTTCTTGGAAGACACTGGCATTGGCATCTGCTGGACTGGCCAGTTAACACTGTCCTGATTTGGAAGAGGTGCTGGTAGGCTCACATCTGTCAGCAAAGCAGAATGGATTTGTGGTGGGTTCCTTTTCTGTCTCGTTGTGCCTGGGTCTGTTTCCAGTTGCCTGCTCTGCTGTAGGTATTCCTGCACCAGCCTGCTGCTTGCTTTCATTCCTCCCTCTTCCTGGTCTCTATTTGTGCTTCTACCAGCTGTTTTTGTGGGTAGGCTCGAATTCAGCAACATTTCATCCACCTTCATGTTAGGAGATCTCCATGTTACCCAGTTACTTGGCCTCCTTCATATGGAAAAAAAGTCTTTTCAGAATCCAAACTTGGGAAGAAATTATTTTTGTTCTCGTTATTATAACGGAAGAGAATTAATAACAGGATTAGATTTCTTAGATTGCCAAGAAGGACATATAAGCAGATGTGGAAAACCACTTAATTAAACAAGAACTTTGTGGGAAGAATTACAGCAGGATGTCTTTTCTTCCTTGTCTAGGTTGTTCCAAGGGATGTCTCTCTGATCACAGCAAGTTTAGTCCTTTGGGGAGCACAGACCTGTGATAAATGGGATTTCAGCATTATTGTGCATTAATTGTAATTAATTAGGGAGTGGCTCCGTTTTTTGTAATGAAGGAGTGAATGTGTGTTTCAGTCTCTTGACGGCGTTGGCACTATGGATGCATGAGTGAAAGCATTGATCAGTTTAGTTTAGAGTGTTGTCTCCAACTACAACAAATCTACCACTTTTTCAGAGTCCATAGATGGGGATTTTTGGTCTCTGTGCTTAAGAAAGACTAGAGCAGAGTCCCCTGGACAGTGGGGTGGATGAGTCAGTCTGTGTCCTTACCTTTATATCAGACGAGGGTCACGTGCTGACATAAATAATAGCAGATTTTACTGGAGCAAGATGGGCCTGTGAACATCCCAGAGACTCTTCCCATGTGTCTGGTGCTGACAGAGCCAGGGCAGAAGGCAAAGCAAATGAAGGGGCAGCTGTGACACTCCTTGATCAGCGCCCGGAATGGTTTTCAAAGCCAAGCACTCCAAAGAGTCACTTTGTATTTCTCATTGGGACTCCTGCTCTGATTACATATCGCCCCCAAAGGCAGATAAATGGGCTAAAAGCAGCAGTGTTTGAAAAGGGTGGAGGGAGGGAAAGCAGCTCGCTCGCTGTGCTGGCTCAGGCGGTGGGTTTCAGGCTGGCTGTGAGAAATGGAAGCAGCTACGTGCACCCATGGGCCACGGTCACCACTGAGGAGGCTTCTGGGATGAGGAGTCCAAAGACACTGCAAAATAAAAGCATACAGACAATTGAAGGGAGCTTCAAGGTGGTGGGAATCTTTTCAAACCTTGATGTGAAATACCAATTGATAGTAAGAGAAAGGCACTGAGATGTCATTGGGATGGTTAAAGCATTTCTCTTATCTGATCAAACCTGCCTATTCATATGGGCCTAGTAAAGGCTGTTAAGATAAACTGCCTTTTAAGTTTGTTTGGTTTTTAAGATAGCAGTGACTCCAGATACATCCTCAAGCAATTTGAGATTGATTTTTACTGAGACTGTGTTTTGAGTTTGAAGACGACGTTGGGGATTTACACAGGAGACTTGTTACCTTATCAGACTAAAGATGCAGTTATTGCCTGATGCATGTTCTGTGTGTATTGAATATTTTGTGGTGAGTTTTCTTTGGTCGGGGATAAAAAGCAGGTGAGTTTTGAGAACGAGAGAATGCAGCTCAAACTTCCCCATCCTCCCTTAGCTGCAGGAAACCAGTTGCTTCTCATTTAGAACCAAAACATAAGAGCATCTATTGAGGGTGGGGCACAGGCTGCTCTATGTCTTTAGGATCTGCCATTCCAACTCAACTGTTTTCGCAAAACACACGGTGTTAGTATTTGCAGAACACTGGGCTTTAGTATCTAGGGGGAAATAGGGAGGGATGAAATCCACAGGAATCCTTGGAAGTTTGTCAGTACAAATATTGGAAATTGGAGCTCTTGTGCTTAAGTTTCAGGTGTCGGTTGAGTGAGTGCTGAATTTAATGCTCTCCCCAGAAGTGCATAGGAAAGCTAGAAGGGTCTTCCAGTCCTCTAACAGAAATGAAGGGACAAGATGGGCTGTCAGAGTTTGCAGGTAAGAAGACAGGACAGAAGAGCTAGCTGCCTTCCCACGGGATCCAACCCAGCTCTAGGGGCAGGAGTTTCAGGGGAGGAGCTGTAGCCTGCAGAGGCAGAGCCCTGCACCGCCTGGGTGCCTCCTGCTTCCCCTTCCTACTCTGGACCTTTACCCGCTGTTCTACAGTGGCACCTTGTTATCACATCTCCAGCAAATACTTTGGCAGGAAAGAAGCTTTTCCACTCTGTCACATCTGCTCTGGTATCGCAGAGCAGATAGTGACTTGTTTGTGCAGGTTTCTAATAAGTACTTCCATAAAACAAACAGTTTTTAAAACCTCTGAGCTTTGCCATTTGGCATTTGAAATTAACTTTATTCACCTTTACTTCTGTATGTTGTTTTGGTTGTTAAGGACGGAAGAAGAAAAGAAAAAATCACCATCTCGGGGGAAAGGGGAGGAGGAAGATACCAGCAGTGCAGCCGAGGAGAGGAAAAGGTGACACAAGGACACAAGTGTGAACAAGGGTGACTTTGGAGCTGAGTTCAGCAAGATCAGGGCTGGCCATGAGGTCCTGCATGTGCTGACTCCTGTGGCCTCCCACCCCTCCCAGCTGCCCACCACCTTCCTCCGTGCAGGGAGATGGTGATTTCTGGGAACTTTGCTGTAGAAGCAACATTTCTTTTTTCTGATGACTCCAATCATTTGTCAGCTCCTAGCAGAGACCTGCCCCAACACAGTATTGCCAGCAGCAGGATCTAACCCACTTTTCAGCTCCTCTTTAGAGAAGAGATGGATTGGGGCATTTATCCCAGCAGGGCTTCCTCAGGCAGAGACAGACAGGTTGGATTTCACGTTGCTGAAGCCGTGTTATGTGCTTGGCTCTCTGCCCCGCTCTTGGTTGCAGCTATTGCCTGAACAAGGGAGGCAAAGCTGAAATTCAGTTCGTTCCGTGTGCTGTGACCCAGTGATTGTCTGAGGAACTGAGCTCTGCAGCACAGCAGGAGCCTGGTTTATCTCTAACACCTTCATGGTCACCCACAGCACAGCTCATTCCTCCCAGCTCTTCTGCGGGGAGGGTGTCAGCGGAGCCCATGGCCGGGCAGGGGAGAGCAGCGTCCATGGCATCGCTGGGGCAGGGACCGACAGTTGTGGGTGGGGACAGGACAGAAATGGGGCCCTGGGCCATGGGGGACACCTTGGAGGGGGCTGGACAGGGCTGTTATGGACTTTTGGTGCCCTCAGGGTGCTGACAAACATTTCCAGCAGCGTGTGAAGGTTCCTGGTTTTCTGCCATATAAAAACATAGTATTTTGATTTTGACAAAGAAGTAGCAGCGACAAAGGGAGAGGGACAAGCGTGGTGGGACAGTGGTACAGCTTGTTAGATAAGGACTAACTACCAAACTGCCCCAACAGATTAATGGGGTGGGGGGCAGGGATACTGTCCCCTGTGCTCATTTGGCAAGGGATGACTTACAGTGCTGGAAAAACTCAGGGTGGGAGGCAAGCAGGGCATGGTTCCATGGAGCTGCTGTCAGTGGGAGCTGGGGGTCTGCAGCCCCCCTGTAGTGGCATCCACACCAGCACCACCTG
>NW_010297690.1:0-17273 GCF_000700745.2 Antrostomus carolinensis | reverse complement strand
TCTATGAACATCTTCCTAAACTCTCCTGTTCCTTGATACAAATAGTTTTACTAATTTATAAATAAACATATATTATATTGGTACAATAACTTCATTTAAAAATTTTTGTAATGTTCTTGGTTATATATTTTCTGCTGCCTAATTATCTCCAGAGTTCATTTTGTGCCTATATTGTTATCCAACAGAAGAGGAGATTATACTAAGCTACTTCTTGTACTGCAGAGATCTAACTCATTTACACATATATTTTGAGAGTCTGATATGATCAGCTCTCAACAGCCAATATCTTCCTGCTGCATGTCCAAGTAGAATTATTGTTCTTGGGGTGGCTTATTAAAAAGTCATATAGATGGACAACTGAAGTTCTCAAATTTTCCCTAACAGTATCTCTCTCTCTGTATGATTTTATTATTATCCCTTACTCAGGATTTCCTGGAATAAATTATTTGGTTCTCAATTAATTGCAGCAACTGAGAGTTGAAGCTATTAGCAAACCTTTGGCAAATAGCTGGACATTAGTATTTATTACAGACACAGATGCATGAGAGGTGCAATCAATTTTGTCTTTGTTGGATTTCAACTTCAGTGAATTCATTGATTTTGGAATTTGAGAGGATTCTAGGAAACTATTAAACAAATGGGCAATTTTGGGAACCATTTTATAACACATACGACAGTCTAGACAATAGATGTCATGCCTTTTACTAAAAGGTCCTTTTCTGCATCACTTGGTGCACACTATCTTCCACCTCATTACTTATTAGCCCATGGTAAATTGTGTTCTTCACACAATTTCTCCCTTAGGTATAAATGAGAGTAAAAAAAACCCATGGAAACAACTCATATACTGTTTTTGTTTGGTCATCATTATTTTTTTACTCATTAATACTCTTTATTATTTTTTAAATTTTGCTTCTAATATTGTGTGATGACTTACCTGGTGCATTAGAATTTCAGAAGTCAAAACCATTTTAAAATATCTTTTTCTTCCTGTTTTTTTTGGGAGGGGATTCAGTTATTTTCCCCTGTGTCTCTAGAATGTGTGGAATTATTTGACAAATTCAATGGATTTACACAGTTAGTTTGCCCAAGGTACATTCTCTGAGGTTTGCATGGGATGCATTTGTATAATTTTGATAACAATGTGGAGACATACAGTTTTGCAGTAGTTTGAATTTCCAAAACCCAAAATTTCTAGAAACAAACCCAAAACTGCCCAAAACAAAACTAAAATGCATTGATATATTTAGGCACATCAACATCTTTCAGACACCTTCTTTCAGGCACTTTGAAAATGTGACTCTGTCACATTGTTATTCATCAGTTAGATTTGATTATATTCTATTCAATATGTGTTGTAGTGTATCTTTTAGAAGAGCATTAATTTTCTCTTCTGTGATTGTTAACGGTTTCATGGCCACAGAAGTGTGTATATATTACTGCATAAAATATTTTTTGCCAAAGGGTAGGGAAATAAGGAAGCGCCTTTTAAAACATGAATAATTTTTCTCTCCCAGGATATATAATTTCAAAACTCCCAAACTTTATACTATCCTTTACAGGCAGCAGTGTATCTGCCTATTTTAATAGTCTAATATATCTCATCTGCAAAAATTAAGTCTTCAAATGCAAATCTATGCATTTCTCCCAAGATAATGGTTGTGTTTTTTTGGTTTCTTTGGGTCTTTTTCGCCTGTGCATTCATCTATGTAAATTTTAACATTACTATCTTTTAAGAGAATGGTGACTTTTTTCAAATAGAAACTACACAGGAATCAACGTAATTGAACTCTTTTTATATATATTTTTTTTAGTTTGAAAGACATAATATTTCTTCTTATGCTAACCATCATCTCATATATCTTTTATTTTCTTATGAGACAGTGTTTTTGTTTAAAAATGAATTTTTCATAATGTTTTCTTAAAATCAGTCCTTGTTATTTGAACTGATACACTGAAATATAGTAGATTGTCATTAATCTAAGATTGTCATTAATCTAATGTCTGTATTTGTTCAGATGCCATAATGCTTTCTTATCAAACATGAAGTTATCTACACTGTTTCTTTTCCCTTTAGTGCTAATCCAATTATAGCATTCTTACATTTAGACCAGCCATATTTCTAGTGCTTGTATTCTAACTGAACAGCCTTTTTTCATTTAATTTTCTTAACCTGCTTCTTCTTCAGAGAAAAATCAGTGTCAGATAGAAAATTTACCATCCTTTCCTACCAATCATGCTCCACAGAACTTTACTTTTCCCCAAGATTTTCGGAATTTTTTTTATTAGCAAATTTAAGTTACATTTGCAAACATTTACTATTTTAAATAGAATCAATATCCTTAGATTGAAGTAAGCTGACATGTTCTTTTTTTCCCATGCTAAAGATGACAAATAAATATTTTTATTCATGAACTGTTTAAACAGCACTCCGCAACAGGAATTTATTTCTCCGTATGTGTCCAGTCTTAGATTAGCAGTAGAAATATATTCTTGTTTATAGAATAAGGATAACAAAAGCTATCGTGGTACATCCCTTCCTATTATACTACTACATAACATTACCTGTAGTTGCCTCTTGAGTCTGAATCTGCCTTGCCAACTGTTTTCTTACAGTCTAAACTGTTGTAGACTCATGTACTGACACTGCTTGGTATAAATATTTATATTTTTTTAAATTTTTTTAAAATAAAATTTTTAGAATTGCAAGTGTCTTAGAAGGACTTTAATGTTCCTCCTATTTAGCTGTTTCCACTTGGCTGCTTGCCCTGGTTGCTGCCTTTACTTTTCATCATTTACCGAAGATGACAGTTTAATGTTTTCTGGTTGTAAGACTTGTGAGATATAACCTATTGCTAAGTCAGGGGAGATTCTGTGCTGGGGTCATTTATCTCCTTAGGGTCTTTTGCCTCAAAGTATAATTTCAGCCTTTTAGGAATTTTTACCTATGAGCAAAGTTCTGTGTTATAGACTCTAGTTTTATCACAAGGCCAATACCTATACGGAATCACTAGCAATAGATTTTATTAGATTAGCTGTGCACTTCATTGACAGATTTTTTGGGATTTTTTTTAATGTGGGGGTGGAAAATTACTGGTCCCTGTGCTTACAATACAACATTTCATATCCTAATGGCTCTCATTAAGTGATTTGTGTTTTCACAACAGTGACAGCAGGTAATACTCCTTTAAACAAATGCTATGTGATTATATATTAAAAATTAGTTCTTTTCCCTTTGTCAAAATTTTCTCAGTCACAAAGGATCTCAAATATTCCCTTTCTGAGAATTTCTTTTTTTATTTTAACTGGTGATTTATTTAGCTTTACATTGTTTTTTACCTGCTGTTACCCAAAATATTAGTTTTTAATATCAAATAATATTTCCGTTTCTATCTGATCTGATTGCTTAATGCAGGTGATTTCTATCTTTAGATGTGGGATGTTTTTCATTTTTTTTCCATGAATCTGCAGCTCCTTTAGAGGTTTTACAGTTTTCTCTGTGGTTTATATGCACTTGCTTTCCTTAGTCACCTTCTGCAGAGCCCTAAGAGGCAGACCCTGGACCCATGTGGCCTGTACAGAAGAGAGGAGCACCACAGAGGAACTTAATGAACCTGAGAGTTTCTTTAAACCTTTTCCAGCTTCATTCAGTCTATCAGCAAGTGCTTCTACCTTTCCAGTTTTGTCAGTTCCTAGAAGTAGATTTGCGCCTCAGGTGCCATTGGTTTTATTTGAGGTAAAGGAACTCTTATATCCATCTTTGTGACAGAAACTTTCCTGTTTAATGTCAAGATTTTTGTTGTTGTCGTTGTTGTTTTTAGTTTGTGATATCAAGCTGCCCCTAGAGATTGTTTCAGTTCCTCACTTCACCACTTAAAAGGAAAATGTATATGGGGGTTTTTTTGTTTTCTTTTCTTTTTAACTTCATTCCTATACTTGGTCTCAGATATCTCCAGACACATTTTAGTTGGGAGTCTCAGGTTACCTAAGAAGTAAACTGTGGATCTCAACATTCAGTTTCTTTGCTAAATCCAGGACCATGTTATCGCTTTTCTCCAATTCAGGGAGTAAAGAGGAAGTGGACCAAGGTTATCCCTTGGAGGCTTAGATTGTTTCACTGAGTGGAGCAACCTAGTTTTGCTCCGGATAAGTAAAATGACAGCTGAGTTTTAAAGTAATTTTGAATTATTGTAAAAGGCCACCATAATGCAACATTGTTATACCCATGACATCATTTGAATTCCAAGCATTTTAAAAAGAAATGAAATGAAAGAAGAGAAAATACTCTTGCTTTTGGAAGAAGTAGTACTCCACTCTCCAGGCAATGGCACAAACCAAGAAACCTGTTTCTGCTTCTTCTAGTCTTTCCATGGACTCTCTGAGGAAGGCTGTGAACCATCTCTGGTCTTTAAATCGTTTTGAAGTCTCTCCAAGGAAAGTGTATGTGCTCGTTGACATTCCTTGGGTTATCCTTGTTTGAAATATTTGCTTGCACAAGCCAAGGAAAGCAAGAGACCATTAGCTCTGACAGGTCATGGGACAGGGTCTGGTGGGAAGTCCTTTCCCCTGCTCCAAGGTTCACCAGCCACAACTTCAACAGTCATCCTATTTTAATTCCTAGTCCTCAGCAGACTGTTAGTCACACCAGTGCTAAGCCTGAGGGATGCACCAAAGGAGGGCTGTTCTGCTCAGGTCTCCTGTACATGAAGGCAAGTTCCAGTGAGCTCACTCAGAGATAAAATGAGGTCTAGTCCCTGGCCACACTAATGCTATTGGTTAAAGCATGATGATCCCTGAATGAAAGGATGGAAATTGTTTTGCTTGAGGAAAAAAAAAATTCAGCTGTGAAATAGTATACACCAAATTGACTGCAACACTCATTACAGTTAAGTCTGAAGTTTAATGTATGTTACAACAGCTGTATTACAGTCCAAGAGGGAATTTAGGAAGTCTTTTAAACAAGAAAGAACATAGTAGGTTTAAAATTGCTATTGTGTTCTCATACAAAGTAAAAACATCAATAAATAGAACCCGAGTTTAAAATTTGATTTTCTCTCTAATTGGTTGCCTGCAGGAAAATACATGGTATTCCAGTGTCTGAACTGGTGCGAGTCCATGTACTTCTACTTTTCTTCTGTCAATTTAGAATGGCTGAAAATTTTGGCAAGCATTTTATTAACTTTCCAGCAAAGAGCAAAAAACAATCAACAATGCAATTGAATCCAGATGTTGAAATAGTAAGTCAGGCTGATTTAGTCACTCAAAATTCATAGTTTATAACCCTTTAATAACACAGGTAAGTCCAATAAAGCAAGAAATCAGCACTAGGGCTACATAAGTAAACACGATACACTTTTGGAACTTAATATATTTTGGTGTTATAAAGAAGAATATTAAATACCCATACTGAAATGTTCTTTATTTCAGTGCCAAGTAAAGAACAAAGAAAAAAGAATAAAACATCTGTCCACTGATCTGATTCAGACTGAACTGCTGAATAGAAACTTATGTCTCTTCATTGCAGCAATTGTACTTTGGGTCCTGTTAGTTCTTAGAGGATCGATCAGATGATTGATTTAAGGCTTAAATGTCAGGATTTTTTGCTTTACTGACAAATTTCAGTATTAAAAAAAAAGCCTGACTCAGGGCATAGGAAGTGTGAAAATGGCCAAAAGGTATTTTTTACAGTAAGTAAGAAATAACATCTTGCTTTGACTTTGAATTTTTATTCACTTTTGTCTCTTCCCAGGGTGAATGTCTGCATCTATATTTATGTGCGTAATGTTGTTTCAAACCCCTGCATTTTCTCAGAGCAGCTTTTACTGGAAGATTTAGGTGACTATAAGTTACCCGAATTTCCGTTAGAAACTCCCTCCCGATTCTCTCCAGTCCCCCCAGTTTTAGTTCCTTAATTCTTTTCCTTTGCTTCACCAGTCCATATCTGATTACCCTCCATTACTAATTCCTAGTACCTGCCTCAGAGGAAAACTGTGCAGTAGACTGCGGAAACTCTCCTCCTAAAGAGGTTAAGGACCTCAGATGACATGAGTGACAGCGTGTAGTAGATAGGCAGGGGTAACAGCCTTCATCCCTGACTTGGAAGAAACAGACCTGTGTGTGGGACCAAAGTTATGTAGAAACTGTTAGTATCCATGACCATACATGGTTTGTCTCCACCCCACATACAGGAAATTTCCAGTATCTTCTCCTCCACATGAGTCTCAGGGGAAGTTGTGGCTGGTGAGTGTGTAGCTTATGGTTGAAGTCCCGGTTTGTGGAGGTGGAAAGAAGCAGAGGACATAGATGTTTGATTGTTCAGAAAGACAAAAATGTAGGGAGATGCATTCAAAGATGTAAGGAGATAAGGGTTTGGGAGATTAAGATTTGTAGTTGAAAATTATCTTCAGATGGGCCCTTGGCACAGACAGTGAGTGACTCACTAGTACATTTTACTTTTTTAAAAAAATAAAAACAAAACAAAACAAAGCAAACACACAAACACTGCTCTACCCCCAAAGATTTTGCCAGGAAGACTCCAGCAACTACAGGCCTGTAATACTCACTTCTGTGTCTGGCAAAATTATGGAGATTATCCTGGGAGTTATTGAAAAACACCTGGAAAACAACATAGACATTGGCTCCAGCCAACATGGGTTCATGAGAGGAAAGTCTGCTTAACGAACCTAATTACTTTCTATGATGAGTTTACCCACCTAGTTGACCAAGGGAAGCCAGTTAATGTAATCATTTTGGACTTCAGTAAAGCCTTCAATACTGTCTCTGGATAGCCTCCTGGACAAAATGTCCAGCTTACAACTGAATAAACAGGTAATGCAATGCGTGAGCAACTGGATGACTGGTCAAGCTCAAAGGGTTCTAGTCAATAGGGTTACATTGAGCTGGCAACCAGTCACTAGTGGGGTCCTGCAGGGATCCATCCTGGGCCGTTGCTCTTTAGTGTCTTAATTAATGACTTGGATACAGGACTTGAAGGACTGTTAACTAAGTTTGCCAATGACACCAAATTGTGAGGAGCCATGGACACTCTCAAGGGCAGAGATGCTCTGCAGAGAGGTCTAGATAAATTAGAGAGCTGGGCAATCAACAGCCATATGAATTTTAACAAGGGCAAGTGCTGGATTTTGCACCTGGGACACAGCAACCCTGGATACACATACAGACTGGGGAAATAAATATGACTTTACTCCTTCTCTGAGGAAGTCTGGAAGGAGGAGGTATTACAGAAAGTGTGACATGCTATGTACTTCAACCAGTCCTTTGTAGTTAGAATCATAACTTCACATGGGACGCAGCCTTACTCCCTGACAGTTTCACAGGACTGCTCACTCTTCCTGAAGTAAGTATCTGTATAGTTTTTATGTTGTATGATATATGCCAGGGGTTTGCTTTGCTTTCCATGTAAAAGCTAGTTTCAACCCTATGTTCATTCTTGCTTCCCTACTTTCAATATTAAACAGAGGGTGGACATTTAAAGGTCACTTACCATAGAATTAGGATCCAATATTTAGAAAAGTTACAGGTAAATGTGACATATATTTCATTGCCTGAGTATCTGCATCTCTTCCATCTGAAGAGAGCACTTATTTTCAATAAGAAATGCTTATGCTGATTCTCAGAAAAGACGTGGCTATAAAAGTGTAATATTGTTTGGATTCTTCGAGATTTACTCTACCAATGATTTTCTCAGTACATTACAGAACTATTACAGCTGTAATATAATGCAGATATGATCTGTGTTTAAATGAGAAAACCTTAACTGAGTAGCTTACCATATTGTATAACACAACCCATCTTGCAAAACTAGAATCTTCTCTGAACCAATCTCAGACAAGAGCAAGACGCACAAATCTGTACATCCTAACACCCTTCCCCTCTTGGGATTTGTCAAAAATCATTTTCTTCATCTCCTGAGGTGGAACACAGCAGCTATTTTGACTGTGCATACACCAGTTTCAGAGAAGAAATTAAGATTAACCTGTTGCTTGGAATGAAAGGAAAGCTTTCATAAACCTAATGTAAACACTCAACAGGGTTAAAACAATTTGGCTAATGCTGAACGCTTCTGAAGCAAGAATGGGTTACTTTGCCAAAATGACAGATAAACCTTGATTTTCTCATGGTTACTCTGGGTTTTACACAAACATTATTCTGTTGAATCAGTGGATATCTAGATGGTAAAACTGATGCACAGTGAAGAATTAATCCAAAAAATATCTGAACATTTACTCAAGGGAAACATATTGCCTAAGGTACTGCTTGCCAAACTTTCTTTAGATCAGATCCTGTGCTAAAATAGCTTTATAGGTTTTCCACAGGAAAAAAACAAATCAATTTAACTTTTCTCAGTTTGTTAAAGTTGTTAAGATCATAAACTAAGCTAGCTAGGCTGCAGACCCCTAGTATATACTATTTAGATAAATTACATATCCATCATATTTGACACCATGTTCATAGATATTATTATTCTGGTATTTAGTAGCAGTCATCAATTTGCAGAAAAGTTACATGCCAGATTTTGTAGTTACTTGTATGTGTGATTACTACAATAGTTGAGACAAGGCAAGTAACCTCATGAAGTTCAACAAGGAGAAGTGCAAAGTTCTACTCTCGAACAGATATGGACATGGACATACTGGAGAGACTCCACAGAGGGCCATGAAGATGATAAAGGGACTGGAGTATCTCTCCTATGAGGAAAGGTTGAGGGAGCTAGGGCTCTTCAGTTTGAAGACAAGGTTCTGGAGGATTTTATCAACATATATAAATATCTGAAGAGGGAGTGCAATGGTACAAAGAGGACCAAGCCACGCTCTTTTCAGTGGTGCCCAGTGAGAGAGCGAGAGGCAATGGGCACAAACTGAATCACAGGGAGTTCCCTATTAATATCGGGTAACATTTTTTTGCTGTAAGGAAGACTGAGCACTGGCACAGGTAGCCTAGGGAGGTTGTGGAGTCTCCGTCTTTGGAGATATTCAAAACTCAACAGGAAACGTCCTGGGCCACTGGCCCTGCCTGAGCAGAGAGGTTGGACTAGATGACCTGCAGAGATCCTTTCCAACCTCAACCATTCTGGGATTCTGTAACTGCATGCATAAGGGTATATAAGTTTATATGTGCACTCTCTGTATCTGTACAGAGGATATTTACATTTCTGTACAGCATGTATATATAAACACACAGTATTCTTCACAAAAAAACCCAATATACTACACTGCAAAGACATCTTAAGTTTAAACTGGATGCAGTAACACTTACTGTGACAATACAGACTTCTTTATTTATGGTGGGTTTCATCTGACAATTTTTCCCTGTTGTTTGAGGTTTGCTGTCCTGTGAAAATCTTATGAACTCATAGCAGGACCCGTATATTCATCTGTTTTTATCTGCTAAAAATAATATCAAGATAACTTGGAAATAATGTACTGGTCTGACAGAGACTGAGTACCTTGATATAGAGTTTGCATTTTCTGATGTAGT
The DNA here is from genome assembly GCF_000700745.2 of Antrostomus carolinensis. Classification (NCBI taxonomy): domain Eukaryota; kingdom Metazoa; phylum Chordata; class Aves; order Caprimulgiformes; family Caprimulgidae; genus Antrostomus; species Antrostomus carolinensis. The sequence goes on along the minus strand of NW_010297690.1, from coordinate 7,775 downwards.
AAGATAAATTACAGAGATTTATTTCCACTTTAATAAATTTTCATGATAGCAGAAACAAGATGATCATTGAAAAGAAATAAATAAATAGATAGAACTGTTAATTATATACTGCACTCCCTTCTGACTGAATTTGATACAGTATTGGCCCCTTGTCTTTCTACATTTATTACATCATTACAGTTGAGTGCATATTTTTTATATTTTGCAGGGAGGAGAGAGGTGCAAAAAATATTTAATTACTTGCAATCTATAGGAAATTATTAAATCCAACAGTTAAAATCTTTCTGCTGCATCTTCTCTCAGGTAGGAATAGACTTTGCAATTTGTTACTATGTGTGTTACTATCTCTATGTTACTACCTTCCTAAGTGTTTGACTAATCAGTATATTAAAATCATATGCATATTTTTTAAACATAAAATCTTCTGCCATTGATTCTTCCTATGTCACTTTCTCCCCCTCTAACTTGTGACACATGCATAATGTAATTGAAATTATTTCATTTTTGCTAGAATGTGACCCAAGAATCTTAGTGCAAACAAATGAGGAGAGAAGGAAAAGAAACAAGGTGAGATGGGGCTGAAGGTAAGAAAACAAGTTAAAAAGTGAGAATTGGAGAGACAAGCAGACACAAAAGTGCAGGTGAAACAGTACCTGCATTTGAAGCAAAGTGTAATTGGAGGCAGATTCAGAAGTGCCAGAGTAAGCAGAGAGCAGCAGGCACAGTCTCACTTGGAGACTCTGCACTGAGGTTTCCAAGTTTGACTGCGGGAGTACAAGCAGAGCAGGTACAGAATGGCAATCACTTTCAGTGACTCCATTGCTTATGACTCATCTGAGAAAGGATGAGCAGCATCTGAAGGTAACCACAAAATGAACATCTTAAAGTTATAAACGGCTGGCTTGTGCCATTTGTCCTCTTTGTTACCATCTGTCATGTGTGTAGATTAATGTAACGTTATTTCCTATTCTTGTTGCAATCTTTTGCTATGATAATAAAGTATGATAATTTGAATATCTAACATGTCCTTGGAGTACAGAAGCATTTGACATTTTCCATTTTAGTACCCAGCTATGCCTTCCCCAGAAATGAGTATGGCTGTAAATGTTGATGAGTGGAATGAGTAGCCAACAAAAATTAGGAATATTATAAAGGTCAAGGTAATTTACCACTACCATTTTTAGTGTGTTGTATTCTAGCCACTAAACACCATCAAAGACTCTGTAGTAAAGACAAGGGAAGAGCACACAGGCTTTTGGGTTGGTTTGTTTTTTATTGTTTTGGTGTTTCTTTCAAAAAAGGTAGTAGCAATAGAAACAAGCAGATGAAAAACAAGCCACTCTCCTTACAATGCACAGATATGAATTGAACAGTCTTTGTGCCACAAAATATCTTCCATATACTTTGCATCTGAATTTACTTTCAGAAAGAGAACATAACTGAATGAGGTCCATGGAAAACACAAACTATAAGACTCAAGACTCATAAACCAACACTGCTCTTCACAGTGCTTCATTTTAATATTGTATGGGTTTTTTCCTTCTTTTTTATCTCATGCACATAAAAATGGAAAATCAACTGTAACAGTGCCATTCTAAAGAGAAATGGAAATATGACATTTTACAATCCAGCCCAAAATGGTTGCAAAGAATTTATGCATTTTCACATAAAACACAGCTGTGATATTGTTGTAATTTGAGCCAAATGCAAACTGTAATTTTAATGACAAAATGCTTCTGTTGTGTAAAGCTTGCACAAAAACATGGTTACTTCTCATGTTTTGATCTCTTCAAACTAGATAAAACTGTTAGCTGACCCCAGACATATGCTTCTATTATTAAATGTAGTCTGTTTGCACATCAGTTGTACTTCTGTTAGTTCACTGAACATTGCAAAAATATAGGCCCAGAATTATTTGGGACAGATTCTGCTCGAAGAGGAAATAGTTAGTCATAACATAGAACTGAAGAAAGCCCTTAAGTAAAAACATTTCATTGCAAAATAAAAAACCCAGTGTAGACAGGACACACATCACTGATGCTGCTCCTTTGAAATTTTCTTGAACAGAAAGTTATGGCCATCATCTCCAGTGCAGCATGCTGTGATCTCAGATTGCACAGAAAATAGGAAAATAAAGTCAGTCTATCGACGCTTTCCAATTAGCTTGCCAGAACGTTTCCATACTAAAATATCTGTGCCAAAATTATTTTCTTAAAGAAAAATTATTAGGTTTGATAGTCTTAATAAAAATGGTACCATTCTGAACTGTGCTTACAAATGATTTTTAAAAGTATTTTTTAAATACAAAACTAAAACCTATTTATTTTTATTGAAAAAAAATAAACATAATTGCAGACTATAATTATCCTTTTAATGTAGAAAAATGCTAAGGAGGATATAATAAGTAGTTGGCTTGTGGTGGGATTTATAGTTATAAAATGGCTTCTTTTTTTTTTTTTTTTTTCTTCACTATTTTGAGATCATGCAGGTTCAGTTGCAGCTTTTTTACCAAGCCCATCTTTATAAGGATTTAATTTATGAAGTTATGTCAAAATTTGAGAGAAAGAATTAAAAATGTTGCAGCATTGTCAAAATATATTTTATTCTGTTATGGTTTGGTTTGCTATAAATAAAGTATACCTTGTGTTGTCTGGATAGCTTTATTGTAAAGAAGAAATGTTATCAAAACAGATAATGGTTATGGGTGAGAAAATAAAAACAAAAGTAAGCCTAAATCCAATTCAACAGTAGGTTGCTCTACCGCTGAGACATAAAGGAAAACGTGTTTTTAGAGATAGTGTTTAGTTTCGTGCTTCATTTTTCCTACACTATTTTCTCCTTCCTCTGGATGAAATGTAACTTGCTTTGGAGACAAGTTGACATCTTTTTGTTTTTTAACAGATGTCATTTTTACTCAGAGATGTAGAATCAGGGCTTCTGAAGGCAGATCCCATTGGACTGCTTAGTGACCAAAAAACAACACAAGTACCATTTGTACTGTTGGTTATTCATTGATTTTAGGATCTACTGTGTCTTTATATACAGATTTATTTTTCATTAATTGAATATGATTTGCTTAAATTAAATCATATTTAGAAAAATATAGAATGAATCATTAAATCAGCATGAAGTTTAAGGTTAATGGCATTTCCCCTGGTTACTCTAGTCTTGGCCAGGAGACATGTTTCTCTAAAACCTAAACATATCCTCACACTGCAGGAGTCCTTATCTTATAACATTAATAATCCTAATATTACCCAGCTGGATCAGTTTCTCAACAACAAAATCTCTTGAGTAATTTGCAGAGCTGGAGGTTTTCAAGGACATCCTTAGAAATCTTTAGAAAAGTGGAAGCACAGGAACACACTACCAACTCTTCTTTCTAAAGTCCTAAAATGTCTGTCTACTCTGCTCTCTTCAGGAAGATAAACCAGTTTCTGCTATGCGGGCAGAGGAGACACCTGAAGCTAGTCTGGACTTTGTGCTTCACTAAACCACTGCATTTTGATAACCTTTGGCATTTTGTTCCTGGGCTGGTAGCCCATGCTATTTCTGATACAAGCCAGGGTGCTGCTGGCCTTCTTGGCCACCTGAGCACACTGCTGGTTCATGTTCAGCCAGCTGTCAACCAACACCCCCAGGTCCTTTTTCAGCCAGGCAGCTTTCCAGCCACTCTTCCCCACTCTCACAGCAACCCCACTCTTCCTGTAGCATTGCATGGGGTTGCTGTGACCCAAGTGCAGGACCTGACACTTGGCCTTGTTGATTCTCATACTGTTGTTTTCAGTCCATTGATCCAACCTGTCCAGATCCCACTTGATGAAGGCTTCATTATCTACTGACTTACAAGCTACTATAAAGCCATAAAAATATTGTTTATCACTATTATTAACTCAGCTTTCATTAGGGAGTAATTGTCTGTTAGTAATTCTTTGTTTAACCTGCTCTTTTTGTGGGCAACCAGCAAAGAACTAAAAAAATTTAGGAGATTCAATAATGTAAGTAGTAACAGGTTTTTGCTTAGCTTCAGAAAGGATCACAGTGGCAATTTTTCTTTCTCGATAACCTTTGACAAATACTGTGCTAGACTCTTATATAAATATCCTTATTTGCACCTAGTATGGAATAAATGTTTTTTGCTTATGACAAGATTGGACTTTGCTGGAGTAATGAAGAGGTCATATTTCTTTTTTCTGAAAGGGAGATACATCATGATATAGATTTTTAACATTTTTTTTTTCTTTTTACACCTCATATTCTCAAATAAAACTAGAAGAAATTTTAAAAATATATATTTCTGTTATTTTCCTATAGCTCAGATGTTCAAATATGGTAACTGTATTTCTGAAGTCAGTATATATCATTTTCTGCTTAAGATGCACAGAGGATCTGGGAGATAAGTATTCATAATGGATTTTTTCGTTTCTTTTACTTGAAATCCTGATAGGTTCTTCTTTTTTTGACAGGACTGCTAATGGCTTTTTGGGTGCTTAGAAAAAAAAAAATCTAACTTTTAATATCATCTATACTTACTGAGGTTGCCATAATCTGCATTTTTTCTGCCTGGAATGTGCTGTGCTTATCATAATAGCACTGTGATATTTAAGAACGTTATCTTTGCCAACTTGTGGATGAGCCTTGCTAAAAATGATTTCTTTGTTTTGCTGACATGAAAGGAAAAGAGAGGAAATTGCAAGAGGCTGGGGAAGGAATGATGGAGTCTGGTGAAGGAGGACATGTCTTAATAACCTCTTTATCATATTAAGAGGATCTCCTTTGCCACTGTAATGTGTGTCCTGGAAGGAGGTAAAGAGCATTCTGATCTGGAGGTATTGCTATGCATATACTAAATATGTAAACACAATTATATCTGGTTAAAACAGCCTGGAAAGAAGGGCTGAAGACTGCAAGAGGAAGACACTGCACAGAGAGGAAAGGCTCCTCTTCTCCCCTGAGGAGGGTTTGGGAGCTCAGAGAGAAGGGACCTTCTGTAGTGCCCCTTTGACTGCATATTGCTGTTCATGAAGACATTAAATCACAGTATTTGTTGTTCTATCTCTCCCTTACAAACCTAGACACCGAGAATAGGAGTAATTTTATCTAATTAGTTGTCTGAAAGTTCCCATTTTAATCAAAGTAAGTTATTACTTATTATCAATGACTGAGAGAGCCTAGAGGAATGAAAGAGAGGAACCTCCATAGTGTAATTATTCGCATTATCTAGAGACCCATTCAGACCACATAGCACAAACATCTCTCTTAAAATGGGATGAATAGCTCTCCGGAGATGCCCCTCTTTCTCTCTATTGACTGTAAAGGAACCAGTAGACACCTAGCACTGATGAGAGGGAAGCATTGGATGCCTAGACAGATTTAGGTAAAATGAATTCCCTCCTGAATTTCTCATACTATTGGCGTTGTCACATAAAGTCAGGGTAATGATATAGAATTCATCTATTCAATTTACAGGTAAGGAAGAAATGTTATCTCCAGTACTTCTCTTAAAGGTGAGAATATGTGCTGTAGAACTTCATTTGTCTATAAAAAAATACAAATAAAGCACAAGTACTAATAAATCCTAAGATAAGAATAACATAAAGTACAACAGAACTTGTGCACTGATCTGGGATTCATGAAAGCTAAAGCTGGTTTATTTCTCTGTCTCAGCTTCCCTTTACTTAATAATAAGTTTTTAGATATCTAGAAGCAGAAATGTTATAAAAAAAAAGCAATAGGGGCGATCAAGGATTTGTAAGAGCTTACATACTGGAAGAGATTAAAATTACGAGTACCCTCAAATGTGAGGGACAAATATGAAGGAGAACAAAATAATGACAAACATGGAAAAGTAAGAAGTGAGAAAGTACATATTGCTTTCTGTGATGAAATGACTTGGAGGAATAGAATGAGATCATTAGGGAAAAAGATTTAAATAGAAAAAGAGAATACTGCTTAATTCCATCCTGCTTGAAACAGTAAACCTTTTTGCAACAAAAAATTTATATGGGCTCAGAAAGTATTTTTATCTGTCAAAGTCTATCAAATATTCCGCAAGAAGTCCCTGAATGGCTCATTGTCAAAAGATTTCATTATTTTTCAGGCAATATATGTGCACTTTCCTAAGACACGCTAAAGAGAAAAGTTGCTCATCTGTTTAGAGCTTTACTTGGTTTGATTCAGAAAAATTGTTCAGATATCAATAGAGCATTCCACACCCTAAAATGTAAAGGTTCATAATATTTTGAGTATGTTATAGTTATAAATTTGGACTACCAGCTTTATTCACTGAAGCCGAGAAAATATTTTAAAGACAAATCATGTTCCATCAGTATTAGGCAATTGATTATGACTCCCAGTGAAATAATATAATCTTTTTTCCTATATTTTTGTTTATTTTCAAAATCATATGCTTAGAATATACTACTTTCTTTGAAATCAGGCAACATATACACATACTCTACAAGTCAGTATCTTCACTTGCTGTTTATTCTTTGTTACTGTTTTATTTTTAATAAATAACTTCAGTTGATCTCCCTGCTAACACGCTGTTAAAAACTTAATTTGAAAACTATGCCTGACTACAGCCCCATGACAAAAAGATCAACTCTTTCAGCTTTCCAATATACTGTCAATGTGGAAGAAAAATTCTGGAAGACATTACTGAAATGGATTTGCAAAACTTTTGTTTTGCTCTTTCACAGTTCTCATTGAAATCAAGTTTCATTCAGCTTCAGATTATGCATCAGTAGTTCAATACTATTTTTTTATTTTAATTTTTTTTATATTGCATGATGTGTGGAAACACTAGCAATAGTGACAGATCACAATTAGAATTCAAAAATTCCTTTGGGGCCATGGCCAATTGATTTTATGCTCTTTATTAGTTTTGGGTCATCCTTCCTATCAATGTAACCACAGAAAGTGACAATTTTCCATTTGGCAGTTCAGAACTGATTGGTTGTTTTTCTCCTGTAATTGAATGTGGTCATCCCTAAAACTTCCAAGCAATTTGACAAGCTTCTATTTTGTGGATGTGGGCTTGGAATTTTTAATAAACTTGCTTTCATTTAAAAAATGCACTAAACAAAACTGCCATCTCTTCCATATTGATACTGATGGACTTGGAGGATTTCAACTGTCTTCTCAGAGCTTTTCACATGGAAAAAAAAATATTTCCCTTTGAACTCTTCTTTTAACTACTGACAATTGCTACAATATCATAGCTATCACTACAAAACATATTAGTAAATCAAATGTAAATATCTTCTATATCAATATCTGCAATTTTGTCTGAAAGAATCACTACAGGTTTTCTTTATTGTGACTGGAGAGAAGTAGTCATGCCAGAGCTTGACTCATAGGCATCTAAATAAGTCAGAGGTATTGACTCCAAAGTTTCTTTACTCTCTTTCTTTTCTCCAAAGAGACACTCACCTGGATCAGATTTTTCTTTTGTGGTCATTCAAAGTCAGGAGACATGAATCTCACTTTAAAAATGCAACAGCTAAATCAAAATAACCAAGCATTCAGATCTCAGCTGCTATGTGCACTTACAGATGTTTGTTTATTTGGTATCAGCACTACAATGTAGGAACACTTTGGTGTAAGTACCCTGAGCACTAGTTACCAGGCACTTGCCATACACAAATCTTTTATTTGAAAAACTGGAAATTTTTCTCATCATTCTTCATGGTCTGGAAGTCTCCCAAATCTTGGGTGCCATTACCAATAATGTAGTTGGTTTTGAACTGCCCCCACGGCAGCTCGGCAGAACA
>NW_010297689.1:0-763 GCF_000700745.2 Antrostomus carolinensis | reverse complement strand
CCCCCACCTCTTTCCTTCCTCCCCCACCTCTCTGCAGAATTGAAGTTCATCTGACTTTGCACTGGAGCAGATCAAGAGCCCACTCACACCCTCCATCCCAAACTCTTGGTAGAAATAGAAACCTGACCACGGGCCAAAAATTTGGTTGACTTAAAGCAAATTATGGTGTGAAAAAGGTATAAATCCAATTTTTTTTGGTTCAAATATCTCTTATTTCTGTTCCTCACTGTAATTTTTAAGTGTAAACAGGCAGAAAGGACCTAACTCAGTTGTCAGATCCCCGGCGTCAGCTAGAAAAATCGTCTTTTGATTCTCGAACTGAGCAGGCTGGATCTGGAAATCATCGAGAGAAAAGAAATTAAAAAATAAAAATATAGATAAAGTGTGTTTTTTTCTTATTTTTTTCCTTTTTTTCCCTTTTTTCCCTTTTTATTTCTCCTTTTTTCCCTTTTTATTTCTCCTTTTTTCCTTTTTATTTCTCCTTTTTTCCCTTTTTATTTCTCCTTTTTTCCCTTTTTATTTCTCCTTTTTTCCCTTTTTATTTCTCCTTTTTTCCCTTTTTATTTCTCCTTTTTTCCCTTTTTATTTCTCCTTTTTTTCCCCTTTTTCCCTTTTATTTCTCCTTTTTTCCCTTTTTATTTCTCCTTTTTTCCCTTTTTTCCCTTTTTATTTCTCCTTTTTTTCCCTTTTTTTTCTCCTTTTTTTCCCTTTTTTCCCCTTTTTATTTCTCCCTTTTTTCCATTTTTTTCCATTTTTTCCATTT